>NC_136500.1:32865969-32933469 GCF_053919585.1 Euprymna scolopes
GCTGAGCTCAGAACCTAAAGACAATGAGTCACTTACGATAGCCATTAGGCCAGCTTGACATGTTCATTAAGACGTATTCTAAAACCTGCTTATTCTTAACATAAGTAATCTTTCATGGGAACGATTCACGCAGGCGCATTCGTAAAACAGTTGACAAAATCCGACCATCCCCCCCCACGTACCAATTTTTCAATTTTGACCCCTTAGCCGCCATTTTTTTCCGGATGAAAACCAATTAAATTTTTTTCTGAATACTCTATATACCAAATTTCAAATGTGTAGAATAAAAATTCGTTCAATATATAGGTTAAGAAGTGTACTCACACATTCTCACTTTTATAGATATAATATACATAGAGTCTGAAATGTAATGTTTTACGTATATATATTTTAAGTATGTACTTTAACAGTGCATAATGGACGAGTACAGCTTAATAGTATGAAAATATACTTATGGAAAGAAAGATACGCAGAACCGTTTAGGTTTTATTTTCAAGGAAACCCATGGTTCGAGTTAATTGCCTGGTAGTTTCTTTCGGAAATGATACATCAACTTTTCTGTTTAGTTTAATTGCCTTTGCTCTATTTTCAAACCGCACACACGCACACAAATATATATATATATATATATATATATATATATATAGTTACTTGATTCCTTTGGAACTTCCCTGTTGGATTGGAAGTTTTTAATTCGACCGTGTTCGGATTTTACCATTCTCGGATTTTTTACCCTTCACCGGACTATCCATTCATGTGAAATCTTTTTATCATTTTTTCTTTTGCCCCCTGTTCTCCTTACCTCACCCTTTTTTTTAACCAAGCAAGATCTGTGACTTACTTGTGGTTTCATTAAATACTTTTACATGCAAAATCCGATCCCGCATTTTGCTAATTCCTGCCCTCTGATAAGAAGGAGAGTATTTCTTCAAAACTCCGCGGATTAAGGACTATCCACTTATCTTGTGCTTCCTTTTTTAAATTAAATATGTTTTTAACTCTTTTTCAATATGTTTTTTAACATGTTTTATTAATCATTTGTTCATATTATAAGTTCTATTTCCTTTTCGGTTTTATTGAGCTTTTACATCTGGTTGAGATTACTTTACTTGTAAATGTTAACTTTTTAATATTATAATATATTTTAAGTTTACCATTTTGATTACCTTGGTAAACTTATTGTAACTTTTAGTTATATATATATATATATATATATATATATATAGCCAGTAGAGTTTAGTTTCCTAGAAATACATCCAATGAAACAACATGTGTCTACCAAAATAGTGCTCTATGAGTGAACAGAGCAAGTATATTAATTTTATTTATACAAACATTAATGGCTACATATGTGCATACATGTTTCTGTAATCACCCACGTTGGGGGATTACGTCTTCAGGCCAAGAATTACCGTCAAAAGTGACATTTCCACCAAATACATTTTTCTATTTCGTTTATCAAGTTAAAATACAACCTGGGTGGGAGTAAAAAAAAAAAAAACCGTAAAAGGATGAGTGAGGTCTTTGAAGATAATAAAACATCTTCTTCCTTTTTCCCTTTCCCCTTCCAACCTAACTTTTGGTTTTTTATGGCATAGGGTACTTGAGAGTTTAGTTTTCTTGTCTTAGAGTCTGTAAGTTAATAACCTTAGCTATGGTCAACTAAGTACTGACCGGTGCCTTTTTATCTACCTCCACCCACACATACATGCAACACACATACGACACACACATACACAGACACCGCCACACACACACACACACACACACACACACACACACACACACACACATTAATACATATATTCAAAAGCGAATCCATGCTGTACGCTCTTTGTTTTATTTACTGAAACTAGACAATAACTCTGAAACTACGCAGAAATAAAGTAAAAATAAAGTAAAAATAACATTAAGATAAATAAAACAAAACAAAAAATAAATAAAATTAACTAAAAATAAATAAATAAGAATAAAAATAAAATTAAATTAAAACAAATAAACAAACAAAATATGAATAAATATAAAACCCGAAAGTTATCTAAACCCCACATGTACCTATATGCATATCTCAATATACTTATAAATGTCTACATTTTGCTATACTCGAGCATATATACACACACACATTAAAGACATACAGAGACAAATAATAGTATTTTTCTTTACTTCTGTAGCGTGGTAACCTCTTCGTATATGTAATATTATGCTACCACACTCCAGACGGGTATATATATATATATATATATATATATATATATATATATATATATATATATATATATACACCCGTCTAGCGGCACTGATGAGTTGTGAAACAACGAAACAGGTCTGTATGTCGATGACTAAAATATATTTTATAAAAGCTCCCCTCTTCGGTAGAGCACTCTCGTAAATTATCTTACTCGCTACTTAATTTAGCTGAAATAATGCGAAGCTCGCGATTTGTTTACAAACAAACGTTTGAGCCCTCTACGAGTAGCGGACGGATGTTTATTTAAATAGACGTTCGGACAGTTTAATTTCGACCACCGATTCCGTAGTCAGGGGGTAGTACTGCCGACTGTCATCACGACGGTTCTAGGTTCGATCCTCGGCTCGGGAGAGGTGTTAGTCTAGCGGCACTGATGAGTTGTGAAACAACGAAACAGGTCTGTACGTCGATGACTAAAATATATTTTATATATATATATATATATATATAAATAAACACATACATATATATATATAACATATATATAAACAACATTCTGACATCTATACATTCTTGTAATCTATATTGTTACAACAATCATATACGAGGCAGCCTATTCTAATAGTTCAGAAATATATATGCATATACATACATCTACATAGAATAGACACAGAGATACATCCATGTACAAACATACATACATATATATATATATATAAACATACAAACATACATGCATACATAAAATACACTTATACATACAAACTCCCACAAATATAGACATATACATATATACATGTACCCTGCCACCAAATGATACATCCAAAGTAGAAACGGACATGAATACATTTACTATATAAATTCCCTTTTTCTATCAAACTCCCTACGCATAGTTATGTTTCATGGCCCCATCCGCTTGTTACACTTTCCTAAGTTGTAGGTTTTTTCCGTAAAAATTTACACTACGTAAAAATTTATATTGAATTCAGAATGAAGTTCATAGGCTTATCCTCATATTTAACAAACATTCTTTCGATGGTAAGGCAGATATACATAAGATGTATCACGATACAATGATAATATATAATGACACATGACAGAAATTAGAGTATTTAGGTTATACAAACCGAGTATATAAGCTTATATATTGTAGTACTTACCTTCATCTTTGTTTATTCACCCTAATTAGAATAGGCTGCCTCGTATATGATTGTTGTAACAATATAGATTACAAGAATGTATAGATGTCCGAATGTTGTTTATATATATGTTATATATGTATGTATGTGTGTGTATGTATATATATATATATGTATGTGTGTGTGTGTGTGTGTTTATATATATATATATACCTATTTACTATGCCTCCCCACGGGACAGAGTTAGACACCAGGGTCGTTTTTTAACGTGGAGAAAAGGTACAAAAATAAAAATTGTCTCAGTCGTGAAGGATTTCTCCTCCACCGAAAGAGAACAAGAAATAGAAGTGCAGCATCTGAAGAACAGATACTACACTTTGATCTTGTCCCGAGGATATACACCCGTCTGGAGTGTGGTAGCATAATATTACATATACGAAGAGGTTACCACGCTACAGAAGTAAAGAAAAATAGTATTATTTGTCTCTGTATGTCTAATGTGTGTGTGTATATATGCGCGAGTATAGCAAAATGTAGACATTTATAAATATATTGAGATATGCATATAGGTACATGTGGGGTTTAGATAACTTTCGGGTTTTATATTTATTCATATTTTGTTTGTTTATTTGTTTTAATTTAATTTTATTTTTATTCTTATTTATTTATTTTTAGTTATTTTTATTTATTTTTTGTTTTGTTTTATTTACCTTAATGTAATTTTTACTTTATTTCTGCGTAGTTTCAGAGTTATTGTCTAGTTTCAGTAAATAAAACAAAGAGCGTACAGCATGGATTCGCTTTTGAATATATGTAATAATATGTGTGTGTGTGTGTGTGTGTGTGGCAGTGTCTGTGTGTATGTGTGTGTGGCGGTGTCTGTGTATGTGTGTCGTATGTGTGTTGCATGTATGTGTGGGTGGAGGTAGATAAAAAGGCACCGGTCAGTACTTAGTTGACCATAGCTAAGGTTATTAACTTACAGACTCTAAGACAAGAAAACTAAACTCTCAAGTACCCTATGCCATAAAAACCAAAAGTTAGGTTGGAAGGGAAAAAGGAAAAAGATGTTTGATTATGTTTTATTATCTTCAAAGAACTCACTCATCCTTTTACGGTTTTTTTTTTTTTGACTCCCACCCAGGTTGTATTCTAACTTGATAAACGAAATAGAAAAATGTATTTGGTGGAAATGTCACTTTTGACGGTAATTCTTGGCCTGAAGACGTAATCCCCAAACGTGGGTGATTACAGAAACATGTATGCACATATGTAGCCATTAATGTTTGTATAAATAAAATTAATATATATATATATATATATATATATAATTAAATAATATTTATTCTTTTATAACCTACACGCTTACGAAATCATCAGTGTACGAGGTAACAATTCGAGAGGTTCGAACTCAAACCACAAACTTCACTTTTGATTCAGTTTGCTCAGTCTTTACCTTCAGATTACCAAACACTTGTCAGGGAAATAAAGGAAATTAACAACTAATGAACGCAAAATTCGGGCGAGAACAGAAAATCCAGAATGTTCGAACAAGCGGAAGTCGTGAACGTTGCATAAACGCTAGTTGACCGCCTTTTGATTTCTATATCCTAGACAGTGCCCATCTTAAAGTATTCTTAAAGGGTCTTGATAATCATAGTAAATAATTAATCGATTATAATCTACAAACACTAGTGTTTCATGCTTACGCAACCATTAGTGTACAACGTGACAATTCTTGCCGATATATATATATATATATATATATGCAAAAAAGTAAATTACATGATACCAATGATTTCTCGAACAATAGAAACAAAGAGACGGATGAAAAAAAAATTAGGCTTAACACTGAGTCATCACAAAACCATTGATATAACGTGATCTTAAGTTTGTAAAATTTATGAATAACTATTATGCTCTTATAAAATAATCGAGGGCTCTATTGGATTTCTTTCACCCAACAGTACAACTAATATATATGTCCTCTACAGACAGACTGTTCTAACCGTTACATTATTTTGGCTGCTCCTAAGTAGGTAAGGGAAATTACAGTGATCAACATTGTCCAAACGCCTTAAGCTCCATTTGTTTACGTATACAGCATTACATTATACACAAGTGGCAGCTTATTTCACTCATCAATATGCTCAACCCAAGACATAACATTTATATTTATCCTCAACAAGACTGTTTCATGTCATCAAAGCTCTTTAGTGTAGCTAGACTTGTAACTGCCTCAATATATATATATATATATATATATATATGTTTCTGTGGAAATATACTTTGTTTCCTCATAATATATACCAATCCTTATTTAAGAAGCTCAATGTAATTACAGAGCAATATAATGAATGAATGACAATTTATTCCTTTAAGTAAATTGACATTTACAATTCATGACCGTATCTGTTTCGTAGCACAAAATCAATTAATTATTATATCAATCAGTGAATCCATTTTGCCACAAACTCACCAGAAGAAATAGCAACAATCATGCAATCAAAGGAGATAAAGTGCGTTTTGACATGATTAGAAATCCGAAAATTGCAAGAGAAGCTATAAATACCTAATAATATGTTTACATTAAGCAATTTTTAATTTTCTAAATGCAAAATGGCGTAATGGGTTCTAATATCTTATATACTAAGTTTCATGTCTGTAGACTAAAAAATGACAGAAGTTTAGTAAGCAAAATTTTTAAAACAAATATATATATACGCATGCATAAATATATATAAAAAAGTTTTGTGCTTATTATAACCTTTTGACGCAAATATTATGCAAGTATAAATCATGTAGAATATCTGCACAAATATAATTACATGTAATAGTTAATTAAACATGATCATCCTATGAGAAAACCTAAAAAAATAATAAGGAATTAATCAAAATGAATGTTTAAATCTGTAATTAGATCTTTTGCAGATGAATTCCAAGACCCACATATAAAAAAGTTGTATTTTTGTGGGGTATATGGCTAGAAAAGAAAAAGAAGAAGAAAAAAAGAAACGTACCGGGCGTATCTGCATCGCTCTTTGGGAAAGAAGAAGGAAAGGATGGCCAGCGCATTTGTATACGCGAAGGGCATCTTGGGGAGGCAGAGCATGATGGGAGAAGCTATTATTTTTTTGCTGTCTCTTCCTTTTTTTCTAGATAGGAAGATATGAAAGCAGGGAAAAATTCCCTGGGGTAGCAGAGAGAAAAGGCAGAGCATGATGGGAGAAGCTATTTTTTTCCTGTCTCATCCTTTTTTTTTTTAGATAGGAGGATATAAAAGCAGAGAAAAATTCCCTGGCGGGGCAGAGAGAAAAGAGTCGTGAACATCTTCTCTTGAAAAGAATTTCGTATTCCTGACGTTCGGATTGTGCGGTATGACATTGGTGGCGAGAGGCCAGGTGTGGTCGATTGGAAAAGAAGAGGACAGAAACGTGCTGTTGTTGAGAGAGTGGCTCACTCCTTCCCGAACCCCAGAACCGAATCCTGATTATAACGCTAGAAGCTATTTCGGCGAGTCAAGCAGGTTAACATGGCTGACTTAAATAAATAGAAAAAAGGGTTTTGCATATTAATATCAGCACACACAAAAACAATTGATAGGAGTATAGATTAATGTGCTAGGTTTTATTAGTAACAACTTTCATACAGCTTTTTCAACCTAATATTTACATCTAAGTATATAATAGTTATTATAATTTTGCACAGTTGGGTCATCTTATCAGCGTATAGAAAAACAAACTTCCAAAGTTTTCACATCCTATGAACAGTACTTTCTTAGTAACATGGCAGCGATTCACTTTCTTTTTATTTATTTACAACTTAAATGTAACGCGTCAAACAAATTATCATCAACATTTCACGAAGTATACTTGCCCTTTGCATCTCCTTTACATCTGTACGAGTCGTGACTTATTCATTTATTTTTCTTTGCCATATTTCATTTTACAACTTCCGATATATATATATATATATATATATATATTAGTAAGTTATAAAATATATATGGCGATTAAGCTACACAGAATATTCCGCGTTTCATCCACGCTAGGATTTCTCAGGCTGTGTAGCTTAATCGCCATATGTATTTTATAACTTACTACCTAGCTCTACATACGTATTGAGCACTGTTGAAGTAAATACTTAAAGTTTACGCATAAATTTATACTTTCGTATATTAATTTATGTGACTAAACGAAGTAGTTTATATATATATATATATATATATATATATATATAAGAGAGAGAGAGAATGTAAGAGAAGAAAAGGGAGAAAGAGAGATAGTTTGAGAGATATTTGTTTTGTTGAGTTTTACGGCATTTCAACCATTTGAGTTATTTTATTCCGAGTGTCTATGGGTTCAGGGAGCCTTTGCCCCCTGCTCTTGCTATTATATGAGCAAGTTCTTTTTAAACTTTTTATAAAGACCAATTTTTTTAAGGAATGAAAGTATGATGTGAGGATATTTTTTTATCGAATAAATCCTTAATACTATTTTCTTTGTAGAAATTATTCCTTGTTACAAAATCAGTGCATTTAATTAGTATGCGTTTTATTGTGAGTTGCGTTTAACAAGGTATACAGAGTGGTTTATGTGTATGGCCTATTTTTATTCTTGTTAGTTTGACTTCTCTTCTTTAGTTTCGTATTTTGTTCTTGTTTTTTTAATTTTTGTCATTATTTCGTGAAGTTTTTTTGTTACGGTATTCATTCCAGTAAATTCGACACTTCTGCGTTGTGTATGTGTTTATATGTCTTTAGATTCTAGCAACAAATCTTAAAATTTGAATCACTTGAGAGACTAATGCAGTTCTTGCTGCTGACTCAGCTAATTCGTTACCTTCGATACCAGAATGGGTCAGTATCCAGCAGCAAATTTCTATTTTACTGTTTTATCGTGTTAATTTTGGAGTAATTTTGCAATTAGAGGGTTGTCCATAGTTTTATTTTTGATAGCTTTTAAAGTAGATTGGGAACCTGAAAGGATTATAAATTTGGATTCTTTGTTACTGGAGCTAGGATTAGATGATGTATTTCGGCTCTAAAAATTACATTTTTTTTTTTTTTTTTACATGGGAGTTACCACTTATCAAGGCCAATCAGTGATAAGGGTTATTGCGTGTACAGTAATCAATGGGATAATATCGTAGTAATCGTTAGTAATGGAGATTTGATAAAGTGTCTTACTAAAGGGGGCGATTTATCAGAAATTTGTTTATGTTGGACTTGAAGACATCCAAGTTGTTGTCAGGTGGGAAACAGGCAAACGGAAGAGAGTTCCACAGTCGTGCACTTCTAAGAAAGAAGCTCTGTTCATGCAATCTACGTTTTGATTTAGGCACAGATAAAGAGTGGGGAAACTTATTGACAGTGGTTTCAGCTAGACGGATATTTTTTGTGAAAGATTGGCAAAGGGGGGCGAGAGATTGGAGCTCAGACGAGCACTTGCCATAGAAACAAGGATAAAACAAAGACAGGCTCGCAACGTCTCTTCTGTGAGAGAGAGGTTGCAGGGAAGAGAAAAGGGAATCCCCCACTAAACCACGAAGTCTATTTTGTACTCTGTCAAGGCAGGATAGGCTGTTTTAAGCAGCTCCTGGCCAGATATGGCAGAAGTACTCCATCCTTGGACGTACTTGGCTTTTATATAGGTAGAGAATTCCATCAGCAGTGAGATATCTACTGGAGTAGTAGAAGGATCCCACCATTTTTCTAGCGACCTTGGCAACAGACTTGATGTACGTGTTCCATTTCAGATCAGGAATAAAGGTCAATCCAGAAGCTTTTCAAAACATTGAGCCTCCCCAAGACGAGAGCCATCCATTTCAATTGATGCCAGATGGGGATCAGAGCGTTGATGATGTAAAGATAGAAGCTTGTTTTTAGATGCAATAAAAGTAACCAGCCACCTCTTCCCCCATTGTACCATGCGCTCAAGATCAGAGGAGAGAGAATCAGAGAGAACTTTGTCATTTACGGTCTTTGATGTGTTGACATAGATGGTCGTGTCATCAGCATAGATGTCAACGAATGATTTAAGTATGTGTTTTATTGATGCAGATCAGGAAGAGAGTTGGTCTGGGTTTGACCGTTGAGGGACACCAGCATTAATACTGTGGGCTTCTGATTTCTGCCTATCAACCACTACTCTTATGACTATCAGAGAAAAATGATTTAATAATTGAGAAAACATTTCCAGTTATATAGTAGCTGGAAATCTTTTGAATAAACCTTTATGCCATACCTTGTCGAAGGCCTTTGATATGTCAAGAGCAATTGCCCTAGAAAGGAAGCCTTTGTCGAGAGATTCACTAATCCTACGAGATATAACAGTTAGCACATCTGTTGTAGATCTAGCAGAACGGAAACCATATTGCATGTCACTAAGAAGGTTATTTCTGCTGAGGTGGTTGACTAGTTCTTTATTTAATATGGATTCCAGCAACTTACTCATGACACACAGTAGACTTATTGATCTGTACTGAGAGGGAGATGATCTGTCACCTGAATTCTTAAATACAGGTCATACTGATGAGGTTTTCCAGGGTGTAGGGAAGCAATTCTCCTTAAGACAACGGTTAAACAGTTTTGTAAGTATGGGGGCAAGTTCTGGTTGAAGCTTTTTCAACACTATAATTGGAATGCCGTCTGGGCTAGTTGCTTTACTGGAAACAAGTTTCTTGATTAGCTTGGCGACATCAAGCACAGATATTTGTATGTTGTCTGTTATAGGAGCAAATAGGGTAGAATTAGCTGCAAAGTTCTTGGCAAATAGTTTGGCTTTGTCTGATGCTAACTATCTGGAAATCACCCCATCTCAGTGCATGCCATCATAAAAATATTGACACTTCAAAAGCATGTGGACCTGATCTCATCCTGGCTGTGCTATTAAAAAAGTGCTCCGCCAAAGTAGCGCCAGTTCTCTCCAAACTTTACACCAAATGCCTTAAGGAATCTTGCTTTCCTGCCTGCTGGGAAACTGCTTCTGTGGTACCAGTTTTCAAGAATTCTGGTGAAAGAACTGACCCAGTAAATTACCACCCCATTATCCTCCTCCCACTTTTCGCCAAAATATTTGAGTCCATTATTAATGAAGCTCTAGTCCATCACCTTACAGATGCTAAACTTCTGACCGATCAACAGTATGGATTTAGGCAAGTTTATTCCACCCCAAACATCCTAACTGCAATCTCTGAGCGTATATACCAGTCACTTGACAAAGCAAGGGAGAGTAGAGCGGTAGCTCTAGATATATCTAAGGTTTTTGACAGGTTATGGCATGAAGGTCTTCTCCGGAAAATCAGATCATACGGTATCACTGGAAGAATACATAACATAATTAAATCCTTCTTAGATAAGAGAAAAATCCAGGTTGTCATCGATGGTTGTACATCCGAACAATATGATATAAATGCGGGAGTGCCTCAGGCGTCTATCCTTGAACCTCTATTTCTAATATTCATAAATGACCTCCCTGACAAAATTGTCTGTGAGATGGGTATATATGCTGATGACATCACTCTCTATAACGGACACGGCAGGAAAACAAATGAACACATATCTAGAGAAATGGCAAAAACACTAGAGGATGACCTCCGATCTGTAGTGGAATGGGGACAAAAATGGATGGTCACATTCAATGCTGCTAAGACTAAACTTGTTTCCTTCAATAACTACAAGAAACCTTCTTTACCACCAATAGCAATGGCCAAAGACTCTTTATCTGAAAGCACATCCTTTAAATTCTTCGGCATAACGTTCACAGCAAACATGAGTTGAAAAAATTACATTGAGAGCATTGCGAAGACCGCTGTGAAAAAGGTAGGTTCTCTCTACCGTGTTAGAAAGATACTAACGCCCGAAAGTATACTGTACCTCTATAAGGCCACCATTCGCCCATGTATAGAGTATTGTTGTCATATTTGGGCTAGTGCATCTGCTACAAGTCTCTTACTCCTAGACAGGGTTCAAAAGAGTCGCCAACCTCATAGGTCCTGAACTGTCATCTAAGCTTCAGTCTCTGTCCCATCGACGTAATGTAGCATCCCTCTGCCTGTTCTACAAGTATTTCAACGGTGAATGCTCCGAGGAACTGCAAGCACTTGTGCCCCCGTGACATAAGTACCCCAGACAAACCTGACAAGCAGCAAAGTCCCACCCCTTCACTCATTGAGGAGATATAAGTCATTTTTGTTAATTAGTTGTTTAATTTTATTTCCTTTTGAGCTTGTGACTTTACATCTTCATAGCGTACTGTGGCAGATAAAGTCTCCTAGGAGGATGAACGGTTAAGTTGTTTTATTAAGTTTTCTATTTAATTTTCATTGATTCATCAGGCGGGGGTATATTGAGCAGATTGTGGTTGTTTTGTGTAATGTGACAGAGAAATTACTTTGAGGTATGTTATTCCTTAAAAGAAATTAGGTGCATCTATTAGCACGAAGGCCTGTCATGGAAATTGTTGTATTGTACATAATTTTATGTTTCGAAATTGCTATTGTTTTGTAAGAAGAAATCAACAAAACAATCACCAGAAACTAATAAAAATGTAAGCAATGATAAAAGATCAAATAAAGAACGCTCCAAGAAAAGAAAATCAAATAATAGACACTCAAAATAGATTCCAAATTCTAGAAAAAAATGGAAACTGAAAAAAACATGGATAAAAAGAAAACAAACCCAAGTAATCAAGATGGGAAAAACGAACAAGAAGCCAAAACAACAACATTCCAAGCAAGATCCAGATAGACATCCAGATCCAATCAAAAAGTAGAAAAAACTCAGCAAAACACTCCATCAAAAACACGAACTCCAACTAAAGAAAAACCCTCTACCTCTAAAGAAATTAAGATAGAGGAAAATTAAACAACCTCATGTATAAAAATAAAAAAACACAAATTATCCAATTGAATTGTCATGGAATAAAATCAAATTATAACGAACTTCTTATACTTTTCCACCCAGCCATTGTCTGCTTGCAAGAAACCTTCCTACAAAACAATAGCAATTAATTTTTTCATCATCTGAGATAGAGGTCAGTCACTAGAATGGTATTTTTAAGGGTTTGAAGGGGGGAGTATGTGTTTTTTTTCAGCCATATATTTTGAGGTTTATTTTCCATCAATCACGTTTCCTACCTACCTCGTAGTGGACATTCGTCTTGATGATGTTGGGCAACGTGGAGGATATACTCTTTTGATAAAGAGTTCTGAAGCATTTTCTATTTCATGTTCATTATGTCCTCAAAAATATATATGTTCAAATGGAGTGTTGAGTTCTAGTCTTTTCAATTGATTGACCTTTGCCACTACCTTCTAGCACTTACTTGATTTGCTTATTTTTGGTAGCAAAGAAAAAAGATGTTAAAGTACCTTTCAGTTTTGTTCTTTGTTATGGTAGTTGGCATATTGGGTGTAAGTGATAGGGCTTGGTGTCACTGGCCGATTAGTCAGATCAGACTTCTCTGACCACTCGTCTAGCCAAAGTAAGAGCCGAAGTGATGTGTTGCGATGACTAAATATCTATGCACCTAGGTCTAGGTCAGCTCATTCACCAGGATCACATCCTAACCCGTTACGAGTAGTAACCCACGGCTCACTAGTTGCCCCATTAAAGGATTGTTACCCTTTGCAGGGGAGGGGCACTTGGCTTATTCTGATGCCCTACCGACAGGGTGAGAAACAAAGGTTTTTATACTTCAAGTTGTTTAAATTTTCCTATATTTATTTAGGGGTTCCGATTTACTGATTTTTTAAAGTAGGTAAAGATAAAGGTAAAGACTTGTAGATTTTATTGTTTTTATTCCCTGCCCCATAGAATGTGATCTAGTTCTGCGAAGGGAAAGGGTTTATAATATTCTTGGTTAGTGTGTTCCAAGGCAGGACACCAGTAAGGAAGTGGGAGAGAAATACCAAAAACAAAAAAGGAGAAGGGGAGGGAGGACTGTTTTTTTTGTTTTTGCAGAACATGATTTAGTTGTGCAAAGAGTTAAAAAAAAACAAAACAAAAAAAACCCAAAAAGGTGTTAATGTAGGTGCATCTGAGTCAGCAAGCCATCTTCAGACAGCTTGATTGATTGCACCAGAATTTGAGAGAGAAATTGACAGACTAACAGAGAGAAATATGCAAACCCGAGCAAATCGTTAAAGAAAGTACCCACAAGTTCTGTAAGAGGAGATATGAATAACATATTGACAGATTAAAAGTCTGTACACAAGGAAAAAGCAAGATTACAATCCGACGTGTGTTCTCTATAGATTCTACCATCCTTTTATCATTGTTTTCATTTTAAATCCGCATTTTCGTAGATTTTTTTCAGGTGATTCATAACTGAAAATCTGAACGCCATTTTTGTTGTAATGAGATAAAGTGATCTTTTTTAAAACGTGTCTTTCGACTTAAGAATCATGAGAAATAAAGGAAACAATAGCTCTGAAGAATACGGATTTGTCCAAAATTGATGCCGACTCGATACACAGGTATTTTTTATAGCAATGAATCACTACTTATCAAGGCCCAAAACCACTTGAGGATAAGGGTTAATGAGCCAGCTGAGTGACAAACAACACGGTAAGATGGTTGAAAAGGTGAACTGCATGGATATAATCTGACTGTTTAAGCGGACCAACTGACATATTTATTTTCACTGGACTTAAGGACTACCATATTTTTATCTGATGGGAATTAGTTCCGCAGTAATGTGTACCAAAGTAGAAAATCTCAGGAACGTAACTGTTTGTTAGAAATTCTGTTTAGTTTAAGATACACACAAAAATAAGTTTCTTGTAGTTGTGGTAGCTAGACGAGTTATAACTAACAGTTTTACAGAGAGGCTTCAGATATTCGAGCACATCGAGTACCTACCATGAAAATAAGGAGGGCGAAGTAGAGATAGTAGTTGAGAATAACAGGGAATGGGTCAGAAAAATTACTTAGACTGTGGGAATGTACTAGAAACAATTATGTCACATGACTCAAAAGGAAAGGTAGATATCAAAGGGAGTCTGTATGAAAACACGAAAGATCGTCAGATACGTAGTGACATGGGCTGACAAGATATAACTAATCAGTTATTTCAATCTCTATTTGTCTTCCTCTGGTCAATGATTTGAAACGAAGATCCCGTTTAATAAATCGTAATTTGTCGTCTATCAGTTTTATCTCGAGTTAGTCTTTTTAAGTGTGAGTCAGATGTTTTAATTAAAGAACAGCGCTCCACCAGTCTAGGACTATCACAACAAAGGTACGTAGGAGAATAACGACCAGCAGCCAAGACATGACGGATCGTTGTGAATGTTTCTGTAATGATAACGACAATTTGCCTTCTGCTTGTATGGCACAAGTTTGTTGAGTACGAAACAAGATAGTAGGATTGTAGAAGCTACATTCATTTTTATGCTAAACTTACGGTCCCTTAAAATGATACTGCAAAACTCATTGGTATTTTTTGTGATGTGTTAAATTACTCTTCTCTAACACATAAACATCTGTCAATTAGAACTGATTATTATTAATTAGCACTTTGTCTGTTGTGCCACTGGTTCATGTGGATAATTCTAGTATTAATTATGGCAGCCAAAAACATTTTTTTTTTACGCAGTGATCACCACTTATCAAGGCCCGGAAGCCACTCAGGGATAAGGGTTATTGCAAGTACATTACGTTAGTGTGGAGATTTGATGAAGTGTTTACTTAAGGGGGCGGTTCATTAGGAATTTGTTAACGTTGGACTTGAACACATCCAAGTTGTAGTCCGGTGGGAAGCAGGCAGACGGAACAGAGTTCCACAGGCGTGCAGTTCTAAGAAAGAAGCTTTGTTCATGGAATCCGCGTTTTGATTTAGGCACAGATAAAGAGTGGGGGAAATTTTTCACAGTGGATTCAGCTAGACGGGTGTTTTTCGTGAAAGATTGGCGAGGGGGACCAGAGATTGGAGTTCAGACGAGCACCTGCCATGGAAATAACGATAAAACAAGGATAGGCTCGCAACGTCTCTTCTGTGGGAGAGAGGTTGCAGGGTAGAGAAAAGGGCATCCCCCACTAAGCCACGAAGTCTATTTTGTACTCTATCAAGGCAGGATAGGCTGTTTTTAGCAGCTCCTGCCCAGATATGGCAACAGTATTCCATCCTTGGACGTACTTGGCTTTTATATAGATAAAGAATTGCATCAGTAGTGAGATATCTTCTGGAGCGGTAGAAGGATCCCACCATCTTTCCAACGACCTTGGCAACAGACTTGATGTACGTGTTCCATTTCAGATCAGGAATAAAGGTCAAACCCAGAAGCTTGTCAAAACACGGGGCCTCACCCAGACGAGAGCCATCCATCACAATTGATGCCAGATGGGGATCAGAGCGTTGATGATGTAAGGATAGGAGTTTGGTTTTGGATGCATTAAAGTAACCAGCCACATCTTCCCCCACTGAACCACGCGCTCGATTGTTTATACATGTGTAAACTTACACTTTGTTACTACTTCTTAATACATCGGATGTAACGTTGTGAGAATAACATCCAAGATGAAAACAGTAGTCCGAATAATCCATTTTTAATGGAAATTGCTTCAGACAAATCGTAAAGCCACTTGATGTAAAGAGCTAATAAGAACGAAAAGTTAATTATCGTAAAAACAGGAGATTTTTATTGACATTTGTCTTTAAAATACAAAAGCTGAAGGTAGAAGGTGAAACAGAGAGCAAGAAGAAAATTCCACAGCCTTCAAGTTCTTGGAAAGGAAGCTACTGGAGTAAGAATTTGTATTTCAATGGAGTATCAAAACAGCGAATTTATGGAGACAACCAGACCAACGAATCTAAAAAAGAAAGCTAGGACCACACTAGGCAATTTTGTTAAACACTGCTATAGTAGCATTTATAGAGAAAAAAAAAAAATGAAACAAGCAACATAACAGAGAGACGTTGAAGTTAAGAAGAAAGGTAGGAGCCAATCAAATTACAGATACGTTTCTGAATTTTACCAGCCCAAATATAACCATATTCCATACATGGTCTGATAGTAAATTTTTAGAGATAGAGAAGAGCCTCGGGGGTGAGGAAGTGTTTAGAGCGATAAAGAGAATTGATTTTGCAAGAAGCAGAAAAAGCAATGGATTTAATATATGAACCTCAAGAAAGAACTAATAAGAAAGAAACATCAAGCAGGTTTAAAGTCATAATAATGCAAACTATAATTCGAACATCTACAAAAACAGATGTAATGGCGGAGTGGAATTAAATGTCATAAGGGTTTATTATTACGTAAGGAAACAGAAAGCGGATCTAAAATTTGAAAAACACGTGAATGGTAATTAATTCAGCAAATGATAAAGTCAATTGCTGTAACGACAATGATAAAATTGCTTTATTTCAATTTATAAGCAGTATAGCCTTGAATATTTTGTAAGTACAAAAAAAAAAAAAACAAAAAAAAAAAAAAAAAAAAAACAAGGAAATTTTTTTTTCGTGCCGCTCTTCATGTCGTACCATCGAAAACAGTATGGCGGAAGCCCCCATTTGGGTTAGCTCTCCATCATCAATAGAAACGGAAGCAGTTGACAGAAATAACGCCGAAACTGAACAAGTAACGCTAACCGGAAATGGCACAGGCCATCGCATTCATCCTGCTTACAAGTATAGATGCGTATTAAGTGTTAAAGACGGAGGAAAGTGAGACTTGCGTTTCAACCTTAATATTGAATTTCTATTTGTATTACTAAGTAGACGCCCGTTATTTTTTTTTGTCAGATTACTAAGTGCTTCTTCTCTTCCTTCCTGTGCAAGAATGTTGGAACTTAACAGTCTATAACCGGGTGACACAGTGCCCAAGACATTTGATATTAAAATTACATACAATGCATAAAATTTATAGAAGAAGAAGAAGAAGAAATAATAATAATAATAATAATAATAACATTAATAATAATAATAATGATAATAGGTGCTAATGCATTTACTGATCCGCACTATTTTTTAAATCGTATTTCCAAGTTTATGAGATGTTTTTTTTTTTATTTAATTGTAAGGTTAAAGTACAGAATAGGTACAAAACACCCTCCCTTCCCCATGTTAAGAACGGCTTTTTAAATAACGTTATTATTTCAGCACGGATCAATAAGTGCAGGAGTATCATAATAATAAAAACAAAAACGATGAAGATTCCTTTTTATTCAGTTAAAAACTTCTTTGATAAAATACATTACTGTTGTTAAAAAACGTCAGGTTTCGAATCTCAGCTTAAAAACGCTCGTCATGGCTAGCTACACTGAAATGTCGTAATCGTAATAATGCGAAAAGGTTGTCAGTGATTAAGTATGCCAATAATGCATAGCACTTCGTAAAAAATAAAATCAAGTATTATTGGCTGCTGAAAAAAGGTTTATATAATAATTACTATCGTCAGCTTTCTCTGAAAGCGTTATTAGTTAAGGGCTTTGATAACGACTCAAGTACGGCTGATAAACTGCGATGAAACGAAAATATTTCTATTGAAATTCAATGACCAATCTCTTCTCACGCACGTCCATAAAAGGTGTTGCTATCTTAGACCTTCACGCCGTCAATAACTGCATCAGAGAGATGAAACTTTCAGATCATGAATGCTCAAGATCATCATAAAAATGCAATTAGCAATACCCTCTTATCCATTTGGGCGGACTAAAAATGGGAGGCATTACATTTGGAACGTTCCTCGTATTTGTTTATATTAAACTTGGAAACAACTATGCTGTAGTCGGTTGGCAAGCAGACTCGGGATGTCTTTTCATAGATGGTTTGTTCTAAGAAATGAGAATCTTTCATGGAATTTTTGTTTTGCTTTTGGTACAAAGAGTGGGGGAAAAAGTTCTTTGCTATGAGTGTAACCCTGCGAGTTTTCGCTATGAATGTTTTGCAGGGAAGGGTGACAGAAATTGGGGTACCTACTATAGACAACTATATCCTGGATAGGTGCTAGCAACGATACCGTAGTGTCACCTTCACAGAGACAACAGCGGTATTTTATCTTAGAACGAACAGGGAGAGGATTGCATTAGGAGTAAGGTACTTATTCACGATGTAATGATTCGGACACTTTTCCATCAGGCTTAGAAGATTTCGCCTTCACATCGAAGGAGAGAGAGAGACTCAGAAAGATTGTGATATTCAATGTTCTTTTAAGTGTTACCATAAATAGTAACCGAATTAGTATTTGACTCATAACACTATTCATTACATTTACGGTTTCATTTAACAAACGTTCCCTTATTCTTACTGGTTTGATGGAATAACAGCACGGAACTATCGACATGTAATTACTTCTCGAATTCGTAAAAAACGAACACCACAACTTGCACTAAAATGGACTTCGCATACCCAAACCATGTACATAATATATTTACTTAACTTCCTCATGAAATTAAACAAATAATACGGCATTCTATTTACCGATACGTGTAAAATAGCCCACAAACGTGTTCTCGCTTCTAGTTATAGGCAGTTGGCAGATTTCACTATGAATTTATAATATATTTTTACTTACTTTACAGAATACTGACTGTACTATATTTTTTTGAAGCTTTAACGTTATATTCCATTTTTAACGATATATTTTGCTTATTAATTTTTTAGATGAACGTACACAATATTTACATAAACCCCACGCTACACATGCTACGAATGGATTGTTCAAATAATAACGTTACTATTTCAGAACAGTACGTATTCACCAATCATTGCCTTCTTTTACCTTCGTCCAGAAATATTCATGCCTGTACGAAAAGAAAGCTGTGGGGAAAATAGAAACGAAAATACAAACGACCTACATGTGAAGCGCCCATGTGTCTGCCTGTAATTCGCGTTGGACAGGAAAAAGAGAAACCAAGATGGCGCTTGCGATATTTAACAGAAACGGTCTCGCGAGGTCACGCGAGATTCATGTGGGTGAATGTAATATAAAAGCAGATCGCTTGGAGGAGTGGGTGAGTTTCGCTCTACAGACGGTAAACAGGTGACGTTACAAGACGGTTAGTGCATTGGAACGAGTGAGGAAGGTTCCATTTCTACGAAAGCAAATGCAACTAAAAAGATTCTTGAATCCAGCCTATTGGATTCAAGAATAAGTCTGCACACATTTATTATTGCTTCGAACCAAATGACAACTTCATTTTTATTCTTTTAAATAAATTGTTGTAACATTTTCTTTCTTACACTTTTGGATTTTACTGATAAATCTTTTGGAGCATAAAACAATATAATTTTGATCGAAATAATGAGTGCTTCTACAGACTTGGAACATAATCAGGACGTCTATATAATAACATTCCGGTTCAACTCCCTTTTCCGATTATCAACCTCTTTTCAAACTAAACTTACGGTTACTTTACAGTTAGGGTTAAAAATAATATGTCCGTTCAAATTCTTTAGAAGTAGCTCTTTTCAGTTATAATTTTAAACTATGTGCACAGGGTGGAGCGATAAAATTTTCACCCTAGAAAATGCGACATAATTCCATTTCCGTTTGATGAAAACCGGTTTCCTTTGTTGCAGACCGTCTACTAGCTGGCTAGTTGTGTACAAATCCCAAGAGCGATAGGAGCTTTCTATCATGTCTGAAAGTGAGACAATGTTCAACGAGCGAGATCGGAGATGCGCCGCTGTACAACTCATGCTCTCTACCGATCAGAGTTATGATAACAGAACCATTGCCAGCATCCTCAAAATGCAAACCGGGTGGTTCAACGCTTGAGGACACAGCTCAACGAAGTTTCCGGGTACGGTTATGGTTTTTTGGTGTGGTTTCATCAAGTGAGGGCCACATCATACCACTCTGCATCTTCGAAGTCGGCTTCAACACCAAACATGTACGTGGAGGTGCTGAAGAATGTGGTGATCTCCTGGTGCAATCAGGTGCAATCAGGTGGCCGCAAACCCTGACTGTGACAGCAAGACTCAGCGCCGGCCCACAAGTCCGAAGAGACAAAGGCTTGGCTTCAGAAGGAGTGCTACAACATTTTACCCTTTTCTCACTGCTCCCCTTCTCCCAGGACTTGATCCCGCTGGACTAATTCATTTGGTCATACGTCCACAACATTACCAACATGACCCCCCACAGCAGCAAACCCAGATTGATCACCGCAATCCGCCGAGCCCCCGCCGGTGCCTATGGAAAAGCCATGCTCTCAGTTCCAGACTCGTATTGAGGCGGTAATTGAGGCTCTGAAGACGGCTATATTGAATAGATCTACTACATCTGAATTGATTTTTCAATAAAATTTTTAAAATAAAGCTGTAGTGTCGTTTTCTTTAGGGTGACAGCTTTATCGTTCCACCCTGTAGATTAATGTGGTACGAGGAAAAATGATTTCGCTTAAATAAACATAAAATAACTACTCAATGTGTCAGGGTAAAATCGGATTTTGTCTCCTTTATATTTTGTTTAAAACTATTTTTAATGATCTCAGTATCTTTTAGATAATAAAATGTTACGATTTAACATCATAATCACTAACGATTAAAACTGAATTGTTGTTTAATTTGCCAGATTTTAACAAGTAATTTAGCTTTTTTTTGATAGGTTAAAGATTTTCAGTTTCAATTCAAATTTTTAAAAGTCATAAATTAATTGATATTTTCAGCTATTAACAAAATATGAAAATGGCTGACTTATTTACGACATGTATTATCATGATCTTAATCTTGTGATTATATATAACAAATTTGTATTTTCTTTTTAAATAAATAGAAAAAAGGGGGTTTAATATGAATATCAATATACAAAAAAACTAACTTTATAGGAGTGTAATAGGGGGGGGGATTTAACTAATTTAACCGAAAAGCCATCTTCATGAATTCCGATTTATTATTTTCGAGTCATTATAATAAAGTTCGAAACAAAGAAAATTAACTTTACCTTTCTTTAGAAATTCTAGGAAAACAATTCCCATAAGTTTTAGAGAAATTATTATTAGCCAATCTATTAATTAAAAAATATTTTTAAACGTTTCATTGATCAACAAAGTTCTCGCCACCCGTTGTTATTATTAAGCAGATGCACTGTTAGAATGTTAAGTTTATTTTCTTAAGTATGTTTATCATAGAGTTGTAATGCTTATAAGAGGTGATTTTACAGGTGGCGAACTTGAAATATACAACTATTTACTTTAATAGCAGATTTGGCATCTATCAGTTATTTTGAGTTCAGATTGGTTTGCTTATTCAGCATGAAGACACTGACACCGAGAAGCGTATTCAAATTTCAAATGATATGATTAATTTACTGAGAGAATCATTTGCTGAACGAATGAGTTCGCAAAACTAACCTGTCAACTGGCAATCTCGTTCGTATAATTTAACCATATTCGTTGTGGATATATAAAGTCCTATGTCTATGCTGATAAACTAGACACAATAAAAATGTTGGAAAACGAAGTATTACCGGAATACAGTCTCATTCAGTGCGAGTTTAAAGTTTGTGAAAATTAAACCACAGGGTCATAGCTGGAAATTATATTTAAATTATTAATGGCAAAAATTAATATTTGGAATAAACCACATATTTTTATAATAAACATTTTTATGTGATCATATTGTTACATTGTAAAAAGGGTCTGTCCCCTTTTTCATGTAAGTAAAAATAGAGAGATTTAGTTAAAATGAAAATATATATGAATCTCTTCATAACACGAACACAGAACGCAACATCTCTCTTAATAAGACTCTCTAAGACTCACTTTTAATAAGACTTCCTAACAACAAACAATAATAATAATAATAATAATAATAATAATAATAATAATAATAATAATAATAATAATAATGAAACCCCTATATAACAATATTAAAGTTCGCCGCCTCTAAAAAGCACTTTCATATGTTTACATTCATGTCATCGATTGTAAAAAGAACTCACTTTGTCACAAAAACAAATGCATTAAATGTATGCATATTGCATGTGTAACCGTGTCAATCATTCCTTCATTTATTGAAGCCATATCTCTACACTAAGCTGTTTAAGTGAAGCCAATGTAGAACCGTTATGCGGTGTAGACCAGATAGCATTCATTATAAATAAATTGTTTGAAGCATTTAAAACGAAACTGACATTTCCGTTCGTTATGGATTTATGAAATACTTACAACTTCTCAGGAAATATCGAATCACTAATGTGGATTGTCACAGTATTTCATGAAAGCGACTAATGAACATTTCAAATCAAGTTGCTCTGCGTCGTACTAGTGTTGATGCTTTCGACAAATAGATACATTAGATTCGTTAAATGTCTTTATGTATAAAGATTCCGATGTGTAAATTATCTTGTACTAAATACACACATAGTTCATTTGTGTGTGTATTATATATATATATGTACATGTGTATTATATATACATACACACACACATATATATATATACGTACATGTGTATTATATATATACACACATATATATATGCATATATATACGTACATGTGTATTATATATATAAAATATACATGTACGTATATATATATATATATATATATACATACACACGCATATATATGCATATATATACGTACATGTGTATTATATATATATAAAATATACATGTACGTATATATATATATATATATATATATATATATATATATATATATAATACACATGCACGTATATATATCTTCTCTATATAAATAAAATGAACTCATTTTTCCCGTCTGATTTTGACATTAATAGGATTAAAAATCAAGATATTTCATGCAAATATAATATGCACAAACGGCAGAACAATATCTGAGGTGTGTTATAGGCTTATTATTTCTCAAATTCCTCGATAATCTTAGATTTCTATACTTTTTCTGCTGAGAAGTCACGGCCAAAATCGGTTAAGATCAATGGAAGTGGTAAAATATTTTCTCTCTAATAAATTCCTCCTCCCCCTGCCACCACTTAACACCGTTTGGGGATCGTTCACAAGGAACAGTTGAGAAGAGAACACCGGTTTGGCTTCGTAGTTCTTTCATGTGAAGTTATTAAAAATCACTTAAGTAAGCTGCAGTGCTCTGTGGCGTAGTGGTTAGCGTGCTGGACAATTCACATTATATTTTCACGTTCGCGCCGACCTACCGTAGTCGTTTTTTTTTTTCCTAAACAACTGAAATGGACTTTTCTTGGTGGCCGAACTGTTAACGTTGCAGATGTTTTTTTTTTTCACACTTTATTTTCCTACTTTTACTCATGACTCCGGGTTTGATCCTTCCTACTTACCTACCATAACATTTTTTAACCCCCCCCGTCCCGGAAACAAACACTCGGGCAACGCATGACACTGAAGACGGTCATTGAGATCAATCATTACATGCTTCCAGCATTTCAGGCCTCTACGTGTCACAAATTTTCCATCACCACAGGACCATTTTTATACACAAATGATGTTACAGATTCTTAGCTTTGTACGACAGCTAAGTTTCTCTCTCGATTCAAAATGTTGAGATCCAGCAACAAGCAAGAACAAGATAGCCAGTAACAAGTTAAACTGAAGACCAGCTTAATGCGGATACTGGTCTCCCGCTTTATGGTTTTTTAAATCAGAAATTTGCTTCTCCTAGAAAGGTTGCCTTCACCACAGCTTACGGGAACCCTCTCCACACCAACACACACATATATACTCACAAACACACACGATGCTAGTTGGCCGTTGACCCCGAAAAAGGGTTCATTCGCCCTTTGGAAGGTATTGTTTTTAATCCTTCAGGGAGACTAGCCACCCTCCTCACCAAATAAGTCTGGTGGAGGAACCAGTTTAGTCGCCGGTGACCCGACCATGAGGCATGTAGTACTGGGTTACATGGTACCAGTAGCATATGACATGACCTGATATATATATATATATATATATATATATATATATATATATAGGTACATATATGTCTGGGTGGAGCAAGAAAGTCAGAACATCAGGGTGGATCGGCATAATACAGAATTTCATGGGTAAGGACCGTCGTGTGTAGAGACAATAAATGCACAGTTTGATGTCAGTGTGGTTACTGCACACAATTAATCGTGAGGAACTGAAGATGTGGAATGTTTGTGCAAAGTTTGTCCCAAGAATGTTCAGAGGAGATCAGAAAGAAAACCTTGTCAGGAAAGCAGGAACATGGTCGAGGTGATTAATTTGCGATAAAAATTGGATCTTGTGCTAAGACCTTGAAACCAAGAGACAGAGTTCCCAGTCGAAATATGCTAGCTCTCTCAGACCCAAGAAAGCCAGTCGGAACAAATATCCCCCCAAAATTATGATTATACCTTTTGCCACAGGCATGATCGTACATGCACTAGGTTTCCACTGGACAGTCAACAAAGAATAATATGTTGAAGTTTAAAAGGAATTCAGACAGAGATTCCGTCAGAACAGGCCAACGCTATTCAAATCGGGTCAGTGGCATTTCCACCAGGACAATGCACCAGTCCACAACTCCATCCTTGTCACAGTCTATTTGATCAAGATGAGCATCAAGACAGTTGTGCGTTCTCCTTTTAGTCTAGATGTTGCTGCCTGTGACTTAGTTATTCCCTAAGCCCAAGAAAAACTTTAGAGGCTTTCGTTATGAGATGAAGAGATGAAAGAGACTGTAAGGAGGGTCATTGACACACATACGCTTACAGAATTTGTCGAAACAGTACAACAAGTGCATTGCAGCCGGAGGAGATTATTGCGACGGTGGACTAGAGTTTCATGTGTGTACTATCAATATAAGTGCCCATACCAAAAAAATGTCTGGAATGGTAATAAAGGTCCCTCGTAAAAATTGGGAAGAGATTTCAACAGACCGAAATTGCTGGCGCAGTAGCCTTCACGAAATAAAAAAAGAAATAGAGGCAAAAATAAATGGCAGGTCCAAACAACACCATAAGCACAACCCTAGTAACTACCCAAGCATTACTTGTGGAGAAACTTTCCCCCCTGAGCATGAAATATACCTACATATATATCTCATGTACCTATGTATGTATGTGTATATACCTATACATACATACATAGGTGCATGATATGTGTGTGTATATATATATATACACACACATAGGTAGGTATATATATATATATATATATATATATATATACCTACCTATGTAGGTGTATATATATATATATATATATATATATATATATATATACCTACCTATGTAGGTGTATATATATATATATATATATATATATATATATACACACACACATATCTACATACACACATATCTACATAGGTAGGTACATGAGATATATATATATATATATATATATATATATATAAACATAGGTACATGATATATAAACATTAATAACTCTCGACCTAGCCTGTGTAGACAAAAGATTTTGAAACATCAGTTGGAAATATTTACCGATTTAAAACCACCTGAACAGTGAGATTATAATTTTTTTTTTCTCACTGGTCTTCCAACTGAAACCAAATTCCCCTCTTTCCTCATTTCATTCTTAGTTTTTAATTTATCATTCTGACGTTTCCTCTTAGAGGGTCAGACGATAAGGCCTTAAGGAAATTTTAATAATTCCACCTGCCCGTTTTTTTTGTTTCTTTGGTATTTAAATTAAATTATGTTTCCTCTGAAATTTCCCTTCCATTTTGCTGTACCAAGAATTTACTTATATATATATATATATATATATATATATATATATATATATATATATATATACATACACACACGTACATGCGTATATACAGAGGCATATATTAGTGATAAGACGATCGTAATATTTAACCCGATTCTGTTACAATTACTGATTCCGATTTTTTTTATTTCTAAATATTTATTTTTAAAGGTTTTTCGGATTACTGTAAAATCTCCGATTAATATATGCATATATTTTCAGAACGGTCAAAATGCACTTGTCGTGGTAGAACTATCCACATACATAGAATATCCTTACTTGTTACGAAAAGTTAACACATGTTGTGTTTAGGGAAGCGTAAACATAGTTTTAGTTTATAAAAATCAAACGCGAAGTAACGCTCATTGCTTAGAAGGGAATTATATATTATTGCTTAAATCAAAAACTTACTTCCGGGTTTAGATGCACTTATTTTCAGCTACTAATAATTGAAAATAAATGAAGTTAAACATAAATTAACAATTATTTTTTAAATAAAACGATTCCATTACAAAAAATAATAACAAGGGTATTCTTCAACCTGACCATTTCTTGGTGGTATGTAATGGTGTCGCTACTTATTGTCTCAGCTCGATGTTGTAAGCAGCGTGCGATTCCATGTTTGATACTGTATGGGTGATGGGAATTGAAGTTAAGGTATTGTCCGGTGAAGGTAGGCTTGCGGTATACGGATGTCTTAAACCCATGCTCTGTGCGTTATATGAGTATATCAAGGAAGGCCAGTTGGTTATCTTTTTCTTTCTCCATTGTGAACTGTATCGATGGTCTTATTGAGTTCACATGATCTAGGAGAGCCTGGATGTCTTCCTGATGGAGCCAGAGTATGAAAGTGTCATCAACGTAACTTAGCCACATGGTGGGCTTTAAGGGAGCCGAACCTAAGGCCATGTCTTCGAAGTATTCCATGTATATGTTTGCCATCACTGGTGATAATGGCGAGCCCATAGCTAGCCCCTCCTCTTGTCGATATAGGTCAGTACCCATTCTGAAGTAGGTTGTTTCTATGCAGAATGTCAGCATTTCCATTTAGTTTGACAATGGTACACATGTGCGCTCTTCTATGGAGAGGTCCGCAGCTTGTTTGTCTTGAATTACTGCTAATGCCTCACTAGTTGGGACTTTAGTGAACAGGCTAACCACATCTATGCTTACCATTTGGTTTGTACTGATGGGTGCTCCCTTGATCAGTTCCATGAAGTTGGCAGAATTCTTAACATGTGTTGCTGACTTGCCTGCTAATGGATTCATTATATCCACAAGGTACCTGCTCAGTGGGTGGCATGCTGAGCCTCGGCAGCTCACTATGGGTCTGAGTAGAATACCGTCTTTGTGTATCTTGGGGAGACCGTACATATGTGGTAGCTTACTGTAATGCTGGACCAGCTGTCTATATTTCATCGGAGCGATGTGTTCCTTGTTTTTGGTAAGGATTTGTAACAGCTTTCTTTCGGTTTTCAAAGTTGGGTCCTTCTTTATTTTACTGTAGCTACCATCTGCGATTAGGCCTGCTATTTTTTCAGAGTACTCCGACATGTCCATCACCACCTTAGCATTGCTGGCAGAATTATTATACTGCTGTCACTCTGTAGGGTTCTTATAGCCAGCCTATCTTCCCGAGAGAGATTTAGGTGTCGGAGATTTCGTTCCTTAGTTTTTGTTTATTCCAGCGGGTGTGGATCCTTTCTCGAACGAGGGTATGCCCTGCCCTTTCCACGACTCTACATGCCTTCCTGGAATCCACTGTTGTTTGTAATGTCAACCCTGCTGGTATGAGTTTTAAGTCTCTACATCTGTACAGGAAGGTTAGATGGTTAGCGAGTCTTGCCAGTTTCATATGATGCTTTTCTAGGTGTCGCCATTCAATCCTAATGTCGGGTCCATACCGATTGGATAGTAATTGTCTGTATTTTTGAGATGAGATGTTTTCATTGATTGTCGGACTGACTTCCTCATCTTGGTTGTTATCGTCACAACGTTTCGGCCTTCATCAGGTGTAGGGGGGGGTCATCGCCCCCTATGGGATGAAGTAAAAATAATAAACAGAGAGACCCACTGGAAAGTGAGAAAACTTAAAGAAACAGTTAGAGAGAGAAAACCTTGAATAACAACATAAGTTTAACATTAACAAAAACCAACTAAGAATTGTCCTAGTGACATATGGCCGAGTTTACAGTTACCCAAAGGTGCTGAGTTCAATCCTGAACGAAGGCAGTGAAAAAAGTATCATTCAAAACAGAGAATCAGCAACTATGTCCCAGAGCTTAGCTGGAGTCCGAATACGGTACCCCCGTAATAATAATAAAGGGTTGGATTTGAGACTCCTAACAAACGGTTCCCCAGTTCGATATAAAAATACCCGATGAAGGCCGGAGGGCAAAACGACCGAAAGTTGTGACGATAACAACCCAGATGAGGAAGTCAGTCGGACAATCTTAATCAATGAAAACACCTCATCTGAAAAATACAGACAATTACAATTAAACAACATGTTTCCCATGAACCAATTCTGTTGTTCAGTAACGAGGTACATTTTAACCTTTGTGGCGCAGTGAATAAAGAAAACATCAGAGAACCCTAACCCTCGTAAGTTGCATGAACGCTCATTGCATTGTTTTCGAATGACTGTATGGTGTGCTGTGGCAGAATTCGATATAATATATATATATATAAATTTAATATGCTCCACTATATGGATAATGTTTAGTTTCAACAGAATGGGGCAACAGCCCACACTTTTCGACGTGTGATGGTGATTTTGAGGAAGATGTTCACCCGATTTAAATCCGTGCGATTTTTTTCTCTGGGTACACCTCAATTCAAAAGGTATACATTAATCGCACCCGATCTATTGAACAACTTAAAGATGCAATTCGTCAAGAAATTACTGCCATTCCACATGAAAATACCCGCCGAATTATAGAAAACTTTCGTGAACGCCTTTGATAATTTGTGGACAATAACGGATCCGATTTAATTTTTAAAACCTAATAAAACAGAATGGACCTATATGTACTCTTCGAAAATGAAAACACTTGTTTCTTTACTTCATTACTACTTGGCCTTTTGGTCAAGATCAAAGTGTAGTATCTGTTCCGGCAGATACTGCACTTAAGATAATTTGTACCAGTCAATGGAGGGGAAACCCTCTATACTGGGACAATTATTATTTTTGGTAACCAGAGTGCCCCCCTTTTTGCCTACTTTTAGGGGAGCTGGTTTTTACCTCACATTAAAAACGGCCTTGTGCCTAATTTGCTCAGTGGGGGAGCAAATAAATACCATCTGTTCCGGCAGATACTGCACTTAAGATAATTTGTACCAGTCAATGGAGGGGAAACCCTCTATACTGGGACAATTATTATTTTTGGTAACCAGAGTGACCCCTTTTAGGGGAGCTGGTTTTTACCTCACATTAAAAACGGCCTTGTGCCTAATTTGCTCAGTGGGGGAGCAAATAAACACCATCTGTTCCGGCAGATACTGCAAGCTATGACTAGCTATGACTAGCAAAGACCAGATGTGGGGGCAACCCCACATGCCTGACCTTTAACCAGCTCCCATTTCCCACCTCTCGGGAGCTGGTCCCCTTTTTCCCTTCCCCCTCCCTTCACTCCTCACGTTAAAAATCGGCCTTGTGCCTAATTTGCTCGGTGGGGGAGCAAATAAACACCATCTGTTCCGGCAGATGTTGCACTTAAGATAATTTGTACCAGTCAATGGAGGGGAAACCCTCTATACTGGGACAATTATTATTTTTGGTAACCAGAGTGCCCCCTTTTTGCCTACTTTAAGGGGAGCTGGTTTTTACCTCACATTAAAAACGGCCTTGTGCCTAATTTGCTCAGTGGGGGAGCAAATAAATACCATCTGTTCCGGCAGATGCTGCAAGCTATGACTAGAAAAGACCAGATGTGGGGGCAACCCCACATGTCTGACCTTTAACCAGCTCCCATTTCCCACCTCTCGGGAGCTGGTCCCCTTTTCCCCTTTTCCCCCTCCCTTCACTCCTCACATTAAAAATCGGCCTTGTGCCTAATTTGCTCGGTGGGGGAGAAAATAAATACCATCTGTTCCGGCAGATACTGCAAGCAAAGACCATATGTGGGGGCAACCCCACATATAAGACCTTGGTCAATGTAGGGGCAACCCTTCATACCAATTGTCACTATCCAGCTCCCCTACTCCCCGGGGAGTTGGTCCCCATTTCCCCTTCACCCCTCACATTAAAAATCGGCCTTGTGCCTAATTTGCTCGGTGGGGGAGCAAATAAATACCATCTGTTCCGGCAGATACTGCAAGCTATGACTAGTAAAGACCAGATGTGGGGGAAACCCCACATGCCTGACCTTTAACCAGCTCCCATTTCCCACCTCTCGGGAGCTGGCCCCCATTTTCCCTTCCCCCTCCCTTCACTCCTCACATTAAAAATCGGCCTTGTGCCTAATTTGCTCAGTGGGGGAGCAAATAAATACCATCTGTTCCGGCAGATACTGCAAGCTATGACTGGCTGTGACTAGCAAAGACCAGATGTGGGGGCAGCCCCACATGCCTGACCTTTAACCAGCTCCCATTTCCCACCTATCGGGAGCTGGTCCCCTTTTTCCCTTCCCCCTCCCTTCACTCCTCACATTAAAAATCGGCCTTGTGCCTAATTTGCTCGGTGGGGGAGCAAATAAATACCATCTGTTCTTCAGATGCTGCACTTCCATTTCTTGTTCTCTTTCGGTGGAGGATCAGTCCTTCACGACTGAGACAATTTTTTTTATCTTTGTATCTTTTCTCCACGTTAAAAAACGACCCTGGTGTCTAACTCTGTCCCGTGGGGAGGCATTGTAAATAGGTACTTCATTTACCCTTTATTAAACCTCTAAATTTGTCAGATCAGTTTGCTTGATCATTATATATATATATATATATATATATATATATATACATGCACACACACGTACATACATACACACACACACATATATATTATATATATATCTTCGGCCATATCGGAATATTTTAGATGAGAATTAATAATTTAGACTCCATAGATGAGAATAATAGCCTGGGGCTGGTACCAACACTTTGTGAGGGGATTATTATCATTATTCTTGATGATATGTTTTATAATTCATATTTTATAAACCATAAAGTCCACGCCGGTGATTACTCACCAGAGATTTCGAAATCAATACAATTTCATAATAGCAAAATCTTAATAGCTTTTCCTTCTCCTTAATTTAGAAATAACTTTTTATAATCAAATTTGTACTTGTCGTATGATGAGAAAATTAAAAGGGGCACAAAGTACAATATTAAATTTAATTTTTTTTCAACGTTTATATCTGTCATTTCTCAAGTTTTAATTTGCGCACTTCACATGAAATGTCACGTTTCATATTTTAAGGTCAGTATTTTATTTGTCTCATTCCTGGCATGCGAAACAAACTTGTATTTGCTTTCTAAGCATGCTGTTAGCTTGAAATATCCACGTTGTCGGCAAAAATAAGCAAACACAAAATATCCTTTTAAACATTTTAAATATTGTATGACTTACTTTCGAACCACCTATGGTGTTTCCTGGAGTTTGAGTGACAAGTCTTCCCAGATTTCCAGTTCTCAGCACCTATTTCGATACCTTTTGCAAATTAGTTTGCGTTATCGCAACACGCATTTACCATTGATTTCTTGTTCCAAAAAGCCTCGCCAAATCCCAGTCCTTTTCGCACTCATCCAGTGGAGGATGTATTAGTGCTTTCGTCGGTTCTGCTTTCCTTCTTGAGCCTTTTCGATAATTTGGTGTGGTGTGGCACAAAACACTACAATTTTGGGGGAGGAGGAGGGAGCGCGAGGGGTAAGTTACAATTATACAGTTTCAGTTTTTATGTGACATTTCTTTGTTTTACATCTGTAGTAGTCTCCATATGTCCGGCTTGCTCCTGCATTAATCTCCACATTCAATGTTTTTCCTTAATATTCCAGCCATTTTCATTATTGTTTTATTTTCTCAGCCATCCCTCTGATTCCAATCTCTCTCATTCTTTACTCAAAGTTTTTTGGGATTTTCCCAGCGCTTCTATTATGATTACTGTTACCTTAACTTTCTTTATCTCTCATATCCCTTTGAGCTCTCCAGCCAGTTCTGTGTATTTGCTCTGCTTTTCTCTTTCCTTGTTATTCACTCTGTGATTTGCTGAAACAACGAAATTTACGATATAGTATTATTATTATTTACACTTTGTAGCTGGCTGTTGGTATTATTGTTATTATTATTTTGTTTTTATTATGATTATTAGTTATATCATTATTTGCCTACTAGGAGTAGTCATACATACCACCATAAAACATTTCTCTTGGAGAACAACTTGTGTTCTCTAGCGTCTGAGTGAAAAGAAATATCCCCAGATTTCAATTACTCTCCAACTTTTTTGATAACCATTGCAGATAAATTTGCGTTATCGTAACAACCGTTAACCATTCATTTCTCGGTGGCGGCAACCATTAGCGTTCACTGGAATTTCGATGGCAATAAGCATCCTCAAGCTCCCAATATTCTTTGCACTCACCCAGCGGAGGTATGGCTAGTGCTTTCTCTAATCTGTTTTTCTATTCTCCATATATCCTCCTCGATTTTTTTTTTTTATGCGGCGTCAGTTTATGATGACACACACACAAAAGGAGACAGCAAAGAGTTATCTTACAAATATATAGTTTCAGTTTTATGATTCCATGTGATGTTCCTTCCTGTTTTACATCTGTAGTAGTTTCTGTGCCTGTAGCTTATGTGGGTTAGTCTCTGCTTTATTGGGCTTAATATTTCAACCGTTTTCATTATCTTTTTTTTTTTACAAGGTAGTCACCACTTATCAAGACCCGGAAGTCACTCAGAAATAAGGGTTATTGTGTGTACAGTACTTTAGTGTTGTAGATCTGATAAAGTGTCTTACTTAAGGAGGCGGTTCATCAGGAATTTGTTCACATTGGACTTGAAGACATTCAGGTTGTAGTCAGGTGGGAAACAGGCAGACGGAACAGAGTTCCACAGGCGTGCACTAAGAAAGAAGCGCTGTTCATGGAATCTACGTTTTGATTTAGGCACACATAAGGAGTGAGGAAAATTTTTGACAGTAGTTTCAGCTAGGGTGTTTATTGTGAAAGACTGGGGAGGGGGGACCAGAGATTGAAGTTCAAACGAGCACTTGACATGATAGTAACGCTAAAACAAAGACAGGCTCGCAACGTCTCTCCTGTGGGAGAGAGGTTGCAGGGAAGAGAAAAGGGCATCACCCACTAGGCCACGAAGCCTATTTTGTGCTCTGTCAAGGCAGAATAGGCTGTTTTTAGCAACTCCTACCCAGATGTGGCAGCAGTATTCCATCCTTGGACGTACTTTTCCTTCTTGTTAACCATTATGACATCCGGTCTTCTTTCTTTGATGATTTATTCGTTTGTATATCCGTGCAATTTAGCTTTTGTGGCTATCATTTTCAAGTACTGCCGCCGGTTTGTGCTTGTACCATTTATCTGGATAATTAAGATGCAAGATTCCCAGTGTACTTCCTTCCTTACTTGATTGTGTCTTTTTTTTGTATTCTTTTTGTAATAGTTTGCATTATTCGTTAATTATGCGATTTATTGTTTCGTCTCTTAGTCCACAGAGTCTATTTCTCTTTCCATTTTTCTTTTTTCATCTTATTGAGCGTCTCTTCTGTTTCTGACTTCTGTTTTTTCAATGTCTTGCTGCAGTAATTATGGTTTCAGTGTTCTGCATTATGTACTTCTCAAATTGTTTTTTTGTGTCATTAACACGGTCTTCTATACAAATCAACGCTCTTCCTCCGTCTTTCCTTTTCACATAAAGTCGGTAACTATCATCATTTGGGCGTAGTGTATTCTGCATAGTCATTAATTTACTGGTCATCTAGCTGAGATGCCTTAGTTCTTGTTTGGTCCAACCTATAAACGGTGCAAAGTATCTTACTAGTGACACTGTCCATGTGTTTATATCTTTTATTATGGTTTGTACTATATAGTTTCGGTAAGTTTTCTCCTTCTGTTGAGAAATTCCTTTTCTAATTTTCGTTTTCATTTCAGTTGCTTTGATGGCGTTTGCTTCCATAACTTTCAAATATTGGTAGCTATAATGTTCACCTAGTGCCCTCATCTCCATTTGGAAAACATCGATTTCTCATGGTCAGCAGTTAACACTTTTCGATACCGAATTCCATTCGGATATCCTGGCTAAAGATTCTAGTTATGTTTATTAAAATTACTATTGTCAGTATTATTATAACTGTCATTATTATTATGATTATTATAATTGTTTTTATTACTTGTATTATTAAACTGATTATTATTGTAATTATTTTATTATTATTATCATCAATAATATTATGGTTATTATTGCTGTTTTTATTGTTCGTATTATTATTTTTAATAATAATATTAATAATCTAATTATCATCCTCATTATTACCATTATTAATGCCATGTATTTCTGGATATCTTTCTGTATACTAATTTCTCTGGGAAAATAAAAACATAAAAACATAAAAACACCGCACAAGACATTGTATCAATACAATATCAGCATGCATAATTTCTAAATTATATTTGTAACATGTTTGTCTACACGTGTTCATACATGTTTCAGATAAAATATTATTTATTTTAACTTCGCCAGGCTAAGTTGTTTGAATAAAACTATACTCGCGGGTGATTTTAATAACGTATTTACTCGATCCTTGCTCTTTTTTTTGTTGTCAAAATCAATCTCCTTTTTTATATTCGTTCTACGTAATTAGATTGAAAAAATTTAGTCGAGTAATGAGGTAGATGAAGCACACGTGTGTGTGTGTGTGTGTGTGTGTGTCGCAGTGCCCCTGCATTTGTGTGTCTCCTCCTCCCGGCCATAGCCGAGAAGTGATTTGGTCGCGCGGAGCGATACAGGAAAAAGGGACCATAATGTAATTTCGACAATTCCCTTTCTCAGCCGGCAACCATGAGGTGACCACGTATATTTTACTTCTCTGTAAAAAGGGGGGAGGAGAGACCCGCCTCTTCTTCAACAGTTAGTTAAGGATAGTTAGCTAAGTTGTTAGTGGTTAAAGTTAATTGTTATTGTCTTTAATTATTTAAAATTGTAAGATATTGTATCATATTTTCGTAAAAACAAATAAAGATTTTCGTATATAGTACTTTTATTTTTTCAATTTTCACCCCAAACAAGGCACAGTGCCACTTTGAAGCAGGGGGCTACTATCAGGGACTTAATTAGAGGGGTCATTATGAAGGGAGATGAGTAGAAAGATGTTTGTTAACATTACACTTGAACTACTGCATATCAGTGCAGTTGGGAAAGCAGAATCCCGGAAGGGAGTTCCAAAGACCCGCAGTTCTGGGGAAGAAACTATTGGAGTAAAAGGCTTTCTTGCACCTAGGGATCTCTACTGTAAAGGGGTGAAACTTAGTACGACCGGTTTAAAGCCTTAAATCCCTTCAATGTCGAAATGGTGCCTGCAACGATTCCAGCCAGAGGAACGCCAACATGAAGACGTCATCCTCAGAGAACAAAGAAACCAACGCAGAGAAAGCCACACCTCAATTCCAGGTATGCCTAGACTCGTTGATTTTCAAAACAATATTGTTTGTTTACACTGAGAGCCTACAATTGTCAACCAGGTAACTCCCTGCCAGCAAACGTAAATTGGGTACCGTTCCCAGGACGTTTCATAAAAAAGGTTAACCTCTCCGGATAAACCACTTCTACTTTGTTACATATACATGCATATGCGTAAGACTAGTTGGAATCCTTAACTCATAATGGTAAAACACTCTTGGGTTATTTAATATTTCAAGTGGATAAACTTCCAAATGCCCCAAACAATGAAAATCATAATACAGTGGGGATTGTATAGAAATTGGACGTACATAACCGAAGTTCTAACTAAAGATTCCCTTTGTAAAATTTGTTAAACCCTGATTAAAGAGTCTTGGTCATTTTTCTAAAACTTATAGAGTCAGTAAAATTATGTAATTTACGTATAGTTTTTATCTATAATGATTATAAACATAAGTTTTTACTCCAATAGTTTCTTCCCCAGAACTGCGGGTCTTTGGAACTCCCTTCCGGGATTCTGATTTCCCAACTGCACTGATATGCAGAAGTTCAAGTGTAATGTTAACAAACATCTTTCTACTCATCTCCCTTCATAATGACCCCGCCAATTAAGTCCCTAATAGTAGCCCCCTGCTTCAAAGTGGCACTGTGCCTTGTTTGGGGTGAAAATTGAATAAAAAAAAAAGAAAAAAGAAAAAAGTTAACACATAATCACTATGTTTTTTTAATGTTAGTTTGATCATTTCTTTAAAAGTAAATTAAAAAGTAGTACGATACATGGGATAATGTTCATATGTAGACCATCATTTATACTACACTCCACGTTCCGTTGTTTTATACAGAGTTTCTATTTACTTGGCTTCTCACGAGGGCAGAGTTCAACATAAGCTCGGTATTTAATGTAGGAAAATTCAGCTAAAAAAAGGGGCACTTTAGATAGGAACAAAAATAAAAAAATGTCTCAGTCATGAAGGATTTCTCCCCCACTGACCGAGGACAGAAAAGCTGAAGATACTATAATGTGATACTACACTATGATCTTGACCCAAAGGCCTTAAAAAAGAATGAAAAATGTTTGCAGCGCGTTACCTCAGTTCCTAGGCATCGTAAGGCACTCTTCAAGAAGAAGCGGATGAAATTTTGTAATTTGCTGGCTCTTTGCGCTTTGCGTACAAGATTTCAAATTTCACTGTCTGTAAATTTCTCTTGTGAGATACATAAAATATCGCGTTTATGCTGAACACTTACCCACTAGATATCGAATTACAATTTCGATCAACTCAGTGGATCGTGATACGTTGATAATTATCTAGAAGAAATTATATTGCTATAATTACTATATAATTTATATATATTATATAATTACCATATAATTTATATGCATTATACAATTATATAATTATTATATAATTTATATATATTATATAATCATATAATTACTATATAATTTATATATCTATATAATACTAAAAGTCTATGGATCTTGTATGTTTGCAATCAGATTTCCGGTTTTCAACATCCGGTTGCGCATGCGTAAATAGCAACGTCTTCAATCCGTTATTCCAATTCCGGAATTTTTATATCGCTTTTAATACAAACAATTTAATTTAATTTGATCAAATAGTTATTTATATATACAAATAATACATAGATTCATAGATAATTATAATATATATTATAAAATCTATTTATCTATGAATCTATTAATAATATGAAATATTACCCTATACAATTTATGGAAAGAAAACACCTCTCACTTTCCCTCTAATAGATTTCAACACTCCTACTCCCTCTGTTTTCGTTACGTACGCGAGAAATAGTTACGTGTACGTGTGAGAGAGAGAAAAAGAGAGCGATGTAAAACTGGATAGAGTTATCCCCCTTAACTAATGCAGACCTTTTTACTAGAGGGCGTTATTACAAAAAAATTTCTTTTTCTTCTTCCCATGTTTTTTAAAGTCGTCTGCTTACATTTCCAAACGGAAAGCTGAATCGGTAAATGCACACATTTCTATTACATTAAATAGTGTTTTCCTTTACACAATGGGTACTGAATGTTTGCTTAAATTAAATGAAAAAAGTTACATTTTATTTTCATTTTCTATTTAAAAAGCCATTATTAACATGTGGAGAGTGTTTTTTTTATTATTCTGTACTTTCAACTAACAATTTCATTTAAAAGATGATATATCAAAATTTGAATTTAACTATAATAAGGATTATGATACCTGTTCAGTGCATATTTACCTATAAGTATGACCAACCACTTATAATTCAGTAACTGTAATTTAAAAAAAAATAACAATTATAATAAACAGAACGACTCATAGAAATCTATCTATATTCTTTTTTCATTTTAATATACTTTCATAGAAATGCTTCTGTTATGTAAAAAAAAACTATTTTCTTTATGCCACAAGTGTCACGCTCATACATGAATTCCATAGCTAATATAACGTACTGACCCAACGGGTCACGGGTGGTCTAGTATTATATAATCATATAATTACTAGATAATTTATATATATTATATAATCATATAATTACTAGATAATTCATATATATTATATAATCATATAATTACTAGACTGATAGAGATCTTCCTAAGATTCCAGTTTCTTTTCATATTTCACATATGGTATTTCATTATCTTTCCTCTCTCAGCTATGTTTAAGCCAGAACCATTGGTGACGCTAACGTCTCCTGTCATAATTGACGTTACATCTACTACAGATTACGGTCTCGCTGAACACTTAGAGGATGAATAAAAGTTGCTTTTCGGTAGAATACTTGTGACTTAGCCATTTCTTTTCCCTATAAAAAATACTGCATAATAAAATCGACTAGTTCTTTTTTAATCACCCGTACACAGGGATAGATAGCGGCAGATGCGTTTCTCGCGTGTGTGCATATTTGAGCAAAACAATAAAAATGCATGCGCGGATAAAGAAAACATTTACGCACGAAAGTTCACCTTTATTTGCTGTACGACTCTTAAACTGATAAGCGAATTGCCGCTAAGTATTGTCAGTGTCTCACTAAAATTGAAAACAATTAAAAGCAACCATTTTGTGTCCTTTTTAACGTCTTAATTCAGTTGTTCGTCGTGAAGAAATTTCCTTTGTCTTTCGCTTTCTCTTTTCAATTTCTTTTTCTTCTTTAACATTAACTACACTTTGTACTACACTTTCCCCTCCTCTACTAATCGACACCCCCCCGTTCTCTTTCTGTCTCTTCTGTTCCTTTTGAACTTGTCGATAATCAGTTAGATTATCTTTCACGTTAATCAGTTTTTGTTTTATCGCCAGACCCAACGCGCCCTTTTACTTTACCGAAGAGATTACATCTTCATCACTATAAAAATGCCAACATGTATTAAGCAGCACTCGTTATTTATCGTGGAGATTCCTTCTTCGTTCAGCCCAATTACCAATAGGTTATCGCTTTCAGATATAAAACACAGAATCTTTCTATGTCTTTAACCGTCGTTAAAAAGCCTTTTAGTAAATGGGAGATTCTTACCTGTACTGATATAAGTTTTTCTCGTTGTTTTAAGATTTACAAAAAGTAGACTAAAAAAGTTACAAATAGCCTAAATAATCTATCAATTACAATTCTATATCATATTTCTTAAATCATATTTCTTAAATTAATGTTAATTAAAATTAATTGCCGGGTCATAAAATGTTAATGTAATAAATATTTATGTAAAATGTTAATGCTAAAAAACTAATGTTAATTAATGTTAATTCCCGGGTCGTAAAGTATGCTTAAATATATGTTAATACCGTATCACATCTCTATTAAATATTATATTAGGTTAGTGCAAAAATAATATCGTTTTTATATATGTAGTTGAACGTCAAACAACCCAGCAGTAAAACTAATGTATAGTAGTGATTTCAAAGCTTTAAAACAAATAAAATACGGCTTGAGTGTCATCATCCAGAAGCAAAACATTTCGCACCCCTGTCATGTCTCCTATCGATTTATTTATCTAGAAATAGGTAAGAAAGTTTTCATTTTAAACAATTTGAAAAGAAAGTAATTGACTTTGGGCATGCGCAGAAAGAAGTAAAAATATGTTGGCAAATTGAAATGAACAGTTTGTATTTCAACTTGCTGATATACGTCTGTATGCTTTATTCATCCATCCAAGCGATGATTTTACTCGGAGAACTCGTGTTTTCTTCCACATCGAACATAGACTGTCTCTGGCTTAGCTTTAAAGTGAAATTTCGATGGACACAGTTTCTCTGCAAAAACTGCCCATCCAGGAAACATTATCTCGGGACTGCTTACTAAGTAATTAAAGAAATCAAATGTGAATAAATTATCATAGGTCGCCTTATAAGTAACGAAACGAAGTTAATACGATTAATCGATTTTAGTACTCCCATAGTGTTATTCACTTTTCGACTGAATTTCCGCCCAATTAAACCATATTTGCTTTGATAAGTAACGAACTGAAAATTAAAAAAATAAACAATGAAAATATTCCCTGAAACATTAAAAAAGGAATCATTTATTCAAAGACAACGCAATGAATAAGACAAAACAAAATCAGACATTGACAAAACGTTAAGAATTAAAAGAACTCTCTGCTCAGTAAAATTGAAACTGAGCGCGGACGCGCGTATGGCAGTAGCAGCAACAGCCGACGTATATAACTACCGAACCGTGTTCGATGTGACGTCACGGCGAGGAAGAAAAACAAATATTATAAAAAAGAAATACGTAGACCTTTGATATTAAAGAAAGACAAAGATAGACGTTACACACGTGGGTCGAGAGCAACAAGAAAAGACGCATCCTAAACATGGGCGGACAAAGACAAAGTGTACGGCGTGTTCGATATGGAAGCGTCTTGTTAAGCACATTGGAGCACGAGAATATTTTTGAATAAGATACAAGGCGTCATTCTCGAAAGTACCTGTGAATAAATGTCTGTTTAACTGAAGAAAGTTAGTCAGCGTCTTTCTTTGTCTTTGTTACCTTGCGACTGTCTGCATACAACGTGTTGGTTCCAATTGTTGGCATGTTATGATTACGGTATAAAACGACGAGGAAAACATCGGTTTCTCTAGTAAGATACGAGGTACATTTAATAAAGTTCCAGACATTTGTGTACAGGCATTTAAGATTGTTTGAACTCTTGAAAATTCAGTACGTTATTTCTATACATCTTATGAGATGACTGACAAATTTGTACGATTTCAAGTTCAAATGAACAGCTACAGAATAAATTGGAATACACCTTATTAAAACCCGATTCTCACAGCTGGTCAATTTCAAAATAGCAATCTGGATGTGAGGATACTTTAGAAGAACGATATGCAATAAAATCCTGTTTTAAAGTTGGAAAAAATGCAACAGAAATAGTCGGAAAAAGACACAAAATAGTCTAGTTAAGCACATTGGAGTACGAGAGGACTTTTGACAAAAAAGTCAAGGCGTCATTCTGGAAAGTACCTGTAAATAAATGTCTGGTGTATCACTAAAAATGATTCAGACTACTTTTGAAATATCTTGCAGTAATCAAGCATCAGTTTTTGAGTGGTATAAGTAGATGCAAGTAAGGCAGGGATGATGACAGGAGTGGGATTAGTAAGGAAGTCAGAAGCCCAGATATGATTGGCCAAATAAAAAATTTCATGCATAAAGACCACCGCGTGTCTATAAAGACAATAAGTGCACAGTTTGAGGTCAGTGTGGGAATTGTACACACAATTATTCTAGAGGAATTAAAATGCGGAAGATTTTGTCCTACGGGTGCTCATAGAAGATCAGAAAGACGTTGTCAGGACTGATCAATTTAGATCCCGCAGTTGTTGATGCTCTGGTGATTTGTAATGAAAGCCGGTTCTACTGCTATGACCTAGAGACCAAGAGACAGAGTTCCCAGTGGAAGCATGCTGGCTCTCCAAGACACAAGAAGGCCAGATAGAGCAAATTCATCCAAAAAATTATGATGAACTTTTTTTGACAGCACATGCATGATCTACATGCACTGGGTTCCCACTGGACAAGCATTCAACAAAGAATAGTTGAGGTTTTAAAGGAGTTCAGGAAGAGATTCGGTCGGAACAGGCGAACACTATTCAAATCGGGTTATTGGCATTTCCACCAGAACAATGCACCAGTCCACAACTCCATCAAACTGTTACAAACTATTTGACCAAGATGGGCATTAAAACAGTTCCTCACCCTCCCTATCATCCAGACTTTGTTCTGTGACTTTTGGTTATTTCCTGAGCTCAGGAAAACCATTAGAGACTGGCGCTATTAGGAAATTGAGAATATGAAAGCGATTGTGACGAAAATCATTGACACCCTCACACAAGAAAACTTGCATGGGGTTTTCTAAAAGTTATTGGAATGGTACAAAAAGTGCATTGCAGCCGGGAGAGATTACTTTGAAATGATATCAGCGTTTCATGCGTTCACTATCAATAAAAGTGTCCATACGAAAAAGTCTGGAAACTTGTTGAACGCACATCGTAAGTTTCGAATTGCGTCCTTATTTTATTGAGAGGAGCGTGCCTATTCTTGTTTCTTAAGATAATGATGTCCATTCAGTTTTTGAAATTAAAATTATTAATTTGGTAAAAATAATTTCGTCGTTATATGTTCCCATTAAAAAACAAGAAATCATTAGACGAAATATAAGAAAGTCATTTTCTTTCCGGTCGACAATTCAACATTTCTTCCAATTGATATCCATTAATGCTTTTGCATTTACTGGAAAATCGCACGGATATGAAAACATCTAAAAAATAAAAGAATTCAGTTTATTTGATTCCTTTTTTTATATATATTTTTTTATTTTTCGGTTTCCTATTAATTTTAACTATTTTTTAATTCTTATATATTCCATTTGCTAAATTAGAACATCTCTGTTGCGATAGCTTTTAGGTTATTGTAGTTAATTTTTTTATGTCACCATTTTCGTTAATGTTATTCTCAGTATTTAAATATTTTGAATTACATTTTTCAACATCTACATACACTCGTTCATACCCATTCACTATATGTATAACATGTAGTAATCCACATACATGTGTTTCGCTGCATATACAACATACCTGACAATAGCAATATTCGAACCCACAACTGCTGGCAGATATTATACCATTGAACTATGACGTCTGCCTTGAAATATGTACCGTTTTATCACTTATAAATGTTTTGTTATTGCTGTTCATTTTTAGCAATAATGATAGCTTATGGAAGTTATCTAAATTGATTAATTTCATAAGAGCTAAGGTAAGAGTTATCTCCCTTACAAACGTCGTGTCGCTCCTAAGCTATATTTTAGGAACATATATAATTATTTCTCGTAAATTTATTGGAAACAAGAAACAATCAGGGCGATACATAATTACCGATGGAGAAAATTTTAACAAAATGTATTTTGATATCAAGAAATATTCCCCAAATTAGTTTCTCTGAAGTATTTTAAAGATAAAAAGAAAGTATATATATATATATATATATATATATATATATATATATATATATATATACATATATATATATATGATAAATGACAAAAACTTTATATTCCAAAATACATGATGTTGCCAATTTTATATTTTATTCCTTTACATCAATTGATCCTTAAGAATTGTAAGGATCAATTGATGTAAAGGAATAAAATATAAAAATTGTCAACATCATGTATTTTGGAATATAAATTTTTGTCATTTATTCTATATATTGCTCTGTATTCACATTGAGCTTCTTATATAAGGATTAGTATATAATAAGAAAAATATATTTCTAATGTGTATATATATATATATACACACACACACACAAATAAACAAAAATTCAAACTTACAAATTAGAAAATGCTCTAAACTTAAAGCAAGTATAGATATTAATATTTATATGACAATCCCAACTAAACAAAAAGCTCAATATTAGAGATAGGGAATCGATATAAGTAATTCCAAATAAACTCTCTAAGTCAGAAATTCAAACTATTTATTAGTCGAAAGGGATATAACTATAAACAGGGTTGCGGAGTCAGAGTCGGAGTCGGAGGGAGTCGGAGGTTTTAGCTGAAGTCGGAGTCGGAGTCGGATTTCTAAAAGTACTAGGAGCCGGAGTCGGAATTTTTTTTATTCAACTCAGACACCTTAAGTCCCCCCCCAATTTTTTTAAAAATGGTTTTCCTGTTTTACCAGTTGCACAATTTAGCAGTTTTTGTAATGTCTTGTTCTTATTTTTTGAGATATATCATATTTTGCTTCTACTTCATCAAGATATTTCGGTTTATCAGGAATGTTCTTGGAAGAGTGGAAAATATTAGAACATTCCTTATCGAGGCGTGGTGGTTTGCTAGCAAGAATAATGTGCGAGTTAATGCGTCAAAGAGAAATACACCTGCTTCATAATAAAATCCTACTGGCGGGAGTATATGTAGAGCCAATGAATAGAGTGTTGTTATCTGACACTCAGAAAGATAAAGCGAAATCGGCACTTTGTGATCTTACTGAAGTGTTTTTGTTGAGATATGTGATTTCTATATTAATCGTACTTTTATTTTTAGATTCAAATATTAATAACTACATTTTATTTCAGTATTTAATTTATGTATTTCTGTTTTATTAAATGCTAGCTTTTTTTCTCGTCCATAAATGTATATTTATCTACCAAGTTGATTGCAAAAATAGATTACGAAATTGTACTCATTTCTAGTTCGTGAGAGGGGAATTTATCACCATACTTTCCCTTAAACACGTCTGTTGGACTTTTATTAAGTAGAATACTTAATAATTTTTTTTTTGAGAGTAGAAAACGCATTGTGGATGCGTTATCGGCAGCTCTTGTTACTCTTGCTTCTCCTTATTTGTCCCGCAGTCCTCATTTTTAATGAGTGATTTTTCTGACAAAGGGAGAAGAAACAGCTGTTTTCTAGGTTGACAGTATTTTGCACGAACAGTTGGCAGAGATGGCGGAAATTTTCTGTTTCTATGTCTATACTTGTAGCCATGTCACTAGTAAGGGTGCTGGAGGTAAACGTTTTGTCTGGGCTGACGTTATCCGCCTGATAGTCAGGGACCCGAACCTTGGATTAACCACTAAGGAGGCTGTCCTATCAGCAGGTGCAAAGTACTGGGGCTACTGTATTGCCATTTGATGAATGGATTCTGGACCATGCAGTAGCTCCTGGTGGGGCCTTTCGATGCCATACTAGTGGATAATTGTTACGACTTTACCTTATCATGAGCTACAAATAAGAAAAAATACACGATTAAACCCGGTTCTCCAACTTCCAACATCAGGGGTCGACGTTCTAACCTTCCACAGGTTGAAACCCAATTACAGGAGACTAAACCAGACCTTTTATTTTTAAGTGAAACTGGCATTGGACAGGCTATTTCCCTAGAAGAGTTCGCAATTAAAGGATACTCTAACTTAACTTCTAAATCTGACCCCCAAGATCGCCATGGGCATGGAATATGTGCCTTTATTAAAGATAGCTTTCCATGTGGTAGAGACATCTCCAGGGAAGATCCTAACTTACCCTATATGTGCTTCCGGGTTGCTTCAGCTCACACTACTGCATTTATATTTACTCTCTATCGCCCCCACAATAGCGGAGTTACTATCTTTAAAAGCATATCTGAGAAAATTGACCAAGTCCTATCTGCTTATCCTTCAGCTAACATTCACGTATGTGGAGACTTCAATGTTCACAACGTAGAATGGTTGACCCACTCAAACAAGACCGATGATGAGGGGAGGTTCTGTCATGATTTCTCCATTGCCTATGACCTCACTCAGATTGAACTATGTTCAGTCTCTGTTCTGTCGCCTCTTGGATCTTCCGACCACTCTGTTGTATCAATTAAGATAAAAATGAAATTTAATAAGTCCCCAGACGTACCTCTTCATCGTACAGTATATCGATACACTAAGGCTGACTGGGATAGCTTCCGTACATTTATATTGGATCTACCTTTGCGTTCCATGTTTAAAAAGGATGTGTCCTCTATAGTATCAGGCCTGACGGAATGGTTAATTGTAGGTATAGACCGTTTCATACCCTCGAAAAAGTTTCAGCAAAAACCTAACAGCCAGCCATGGTTCTCTCCAGAATGTGCTCCTGCCATTGCGCACAGAAATCACTTTTTCCACTGCTTCCAACGTAATAAATATATGGAAACTAAATCCGCTTTTAGGACTGCCAGCAACCATTGTAAGAAAGTAATAAAGAATGCAAGAGAGTTGTATGCTCAATCCGTTAAGTCCAAAGTAGCTGAGCAGCGGCTTGGTTCCCACCAGTTTTGGCAAATAGCAAACAGAATCCTGAATAGAAGCGTGTGCTCTATCCCAACTATTATCAATGGACCTGAGGTAATCTCGTCAGCATCAGACAAAGCCAAACTCTTTGCCAAGAACTTTGCAGCTAATTCTAACCTTTGCGACCAATGCCGCCAACCCCCAATATTTCCTCCTGTATCAGAAAACACGCTATGTGATATATGTATATCTGTACGTGATGTTGCCAAGCTAATCAAAAACCTTGATTCCAGTAAAGCAACAGGCCCTGACCGTATTCCAATTATAGTACTCAAAAAACTTCAACCTGAACTAGCGCCCATACTTACAAAACTGTTTAAACATTGTCGTAAGGAGAATAGTTTCCCATCTCCCTGGAAAACCTCATCAGTATGCCCTGTATTTAAGAATTCAGGTGATCGCTCATCCCCCTCTCAGTACAGGCCAATAAGTCTCCTGTGCGTCATAAGTTGCTGGAATCTGTGTTAAATACAGAAGTAATCAACCATCTCAACAAGAATAACCTTCTTAGTGACAATCAATATGGTTTCCGTTCTGCTAGATCTACAGCAGATGTGCTTACAGTTATATCTCATAGGATTAGCAAATCTCTCGACGGAGGCAACCTTTCTAGGGTAATTGCTCTTGACATATCAAAGGCCTTTGATAGGGTATGGCATAAAGGTTTACTTCATAAGATCTCTAGCTATGGTATAGCTGGAAATGTCTTCTCAATTATTAAATCATTTCTTTCTGATAGGTTCATAAGAGTAGTAGTTGAGGGGCAAAAATCAGAAGCTCACAGTATTAATGCCGGTGTCCCTCAGGGGTCCATCCTGGGCCCAACTCTTTTCCTGATCTACATTAATGATCTTCCAAATCACATCCTTACATCATTTGTAGATATTTATGCTGACGACACTACCATTTATGGTAGCACATCTAAGACAGTAAACGACCAAGTTCTCTCTTTACATCATCAACATTCTGATCCACATCCGGCATCAATTGAAATGAATGGCTCTCGTCTTCAGGATGCCTCAAGTTTTGACAAGCTTCTGGGCTTGACCATTACTCCTGATCTTAAATGGAACACGTACATCAAATCTGTTGCCAAGGCCGCTGGAAAAATGGTGTGATCTTTCTATCGATCCGGTAGATATCTCACTGCTGATGCAATTCTCTATCTATATAAGAGCCAGGTACGTCCAAGGATGGAATACTGTTGCCACATCTGGGCAGGAGCTGCTAGAAAGGACTTGTCCTGCCTTGATAGGGTTCAAAATAGACTTCGTAGCCTCGTAGGAGGTCCTTTTCTCTTCCCTGCAACCTCTATCTCACAGAAGGGATGTTGCGAGTTTGTCTCTGATGTATCGTTATTTTCATGGAAAGTGTTTGACTGAGCTTCAATCTATGGTCCCCCCTCGCCTAACTTTCACAAGAAACATTCGTCTAGCCGAGAACACTATCAATAATTCCCCCCACACTTTATCTGTGCCTAAACCTAAACGTAAATTCCAGGAAAAAAGCTTCTTTCTTAGAACTGCACGCCTGTGGAATTGTCTTCCGTTTTCCTGCTTTCCGGCTGACTACAATATGGTTTTGTTCAAGTCTAACGTAAATAAGTTCTTGATGAGCCGTTCCATGTAAGTTATCAAATTTACCGAATTTTCATTACTAATGATTACTATATTGTCCAATTTCTACTGTACACTCTTTAACCCTTATCCTTTAGTGGCTTCTTGGCCTTGATAATGTGGTGATGCCTATGTAAAAATATATGTGTGTGTATATATATATGTATATATATGTATATATATATGTATACATATATATATATATATGTATATATATATATGCATATATATGTATATATGTGTATATATATATATGCATATATATGTATATATATGTGTATATATATATATATGTATATATATATGTATATATATATGTATATATATATGTATATATATATGTATGTATATATATATATGTATATATATATGTATGTATATATATATATGTATGTATATATATATATATATATATATATATATGTACTGCAGGTTTTATATCAGAGTTGTCCTTATATATATATATATAGAAATCCTCAACATATATAAAAACAAGAAGCAACGACAGAATTCGCGCATAAGCCTGACGAATCCTATAGTTGGATGAAACGCAGAATATTCAGTGTAGCTTAATCGCCATATATATTTTATAAATTACTATATATATATATATATATATATATATATACGTATATGTATATATATACATATATATACGTGTATGTATACATATATATATACGTATACGTGTATGTATACATATATATGCACATATATATACACACGTGTATGTATACATATATATTCACATGTATATATACACACACGTGTATGTATACATATATATTCACATGTATATATACACACACACACACATGTATGTATACATATATATATCTATATATATATACTCGTGTATGTATACATATATATGCACATGTATATTATATATATATACACACGTGTATGTATACATATATATGCACATATATACACGTGTATGTATACATATATATGCTCATATATATACACACGTATGTATACATATATATGCACATATATATATACACACGTGTATGTATATATATATGCACATATATATATACACACGTGTATGTATACATATATATGCACATATATATATATATACACACTCGTGTATGTATACATATATATGCACGTGTATGTATACATATATATGCATATATATATATATATATATATATATATATATATAATAAAAATTACAATTAAATTTACCAAAATTATTCAAGATGGTAAAACTAAAGTATATTATTAATATTAAAGAATTAATATTTATAAAGTAATCTGAATCAGATGTAAAAACTCGATAAAACCAAATAGAAGATAGAGCTTATAATAAGAGCAAACAGTTAATAAAACATGTTAAAAACACTTTGAATAAGTGTTAAAAACATATTTAATCTGGAAAGGAAAGACTTGATACGTGGATAATTCTTAATCCGCGGAGTTTCGAATAAATACTTTCCTTCTCATCAGAGGGTAGGAATTAGCAAAATGAGGGATCCATTTTTTCAGAGAAAAGTATTTGATGAAACAACAAGTCAAATATCTTACTTGATAACAAAAAGTGGAGCATATATATATATATATATATATATATATATATATATATATATATATATATATATATATATATATATAAATGTAATTTTAAATTGGTATATTAAGGCAGCATTTTTTCATTCAAGCAAATATTATTAAATATAAGGAAACACTTTGCTTTATGATACTTTTTTTAATTTTTCGATTTTCCATATAATCTTTTTTGTATGAAAATCAAAAATATTAATAAAAGTTCCATACTTGTTGCTTCCACGAACGCTTTCGATTCATTCACGAATCATCTTCAGGTGATGAAGTAAAAGTGCGAAGGAACGAAAGTGAGAATTAAAAGTGAAAACTAAAATATACAGTGAACGGCGTTAGATGATAAGTCAAAATGTATAGAGTCGATGGAAAGTCGATTAAAACTTCAAGTATTAAAATCAGCAAGTTCGTGGACACTTTTAACGAAGTCCATCCATTACGAACTACGCAAGATATTTTAGAACGCTACTGCTTTTCTCGAATGCAATATTATTTTCATGTTGTATAATTTTTATTTTGTCAACGAGGACCTTTCTAAGCGTTGAGGGGGACAGTTATGTTCTTTTATAAAAAATAAACTAATTTTACTTACTCTCTACTTTAATATCTGTAAAAATTGCGTGTGGAAATAACGAATTAGTAAAAATAATAGAAATGAATACAAAGTAGATGAACGAAATATAGCGAAAAAGCCACAACACGCGAGCTGCAATTTTCTTAGAAAGCATACATAAACAAACGACGTATAGAGACCGGTACAGGAGATAAATTATAGGCTTTCTTTCGTTGGATTTGAAACTGACGGTACCGATATTGTCCTGATCTTCTTCAATGCACACACACATGTGTGTGTGCTCTGTGTGTGTTCATGAAGTCGTATGTGTGTACCTTGTGTGCTCATGTCTATGTAAGCGTACATGCATAAAGCTGGATGAGAGAAAATTGGTAGAGTAGAATCTCGGGATACGGGAGTCCCAGGATACGGTTTTGTCAGATTAAGATTGTGGAATACGATGTTTTTCCGGCCCCTGATTACGGTAATTGGCCCACCTTACAGTGTTATTTATAATGTTATTTGATTATATATATGTGTATTATGTACTATACTGTATTTTGTTACTAATTTTTAATGCCGTATCCCGGGGTTTTACTATGTTTGTGTAATAAGTTGTATAATATTTATAGCCACCGTTTGTCTAGAAGAGCACCATGATAGATTCACAGGCGCGTGTTGCTAATGAATGCGTAGCACTTGAAAGTGGAACAAAAGAGAGGAAACGGAAGAATTGAATGATAGTAATTATATTGTCCAATAATCTCTGCTTCCGGTTTCATTGAATACTCGTGATATATTCTATGAGCTCCATCATGACAACGAGATTTGACAGACAATAACCGAAAGAATCGATTAGCAAAGAATTTGATCTATTAGACATGAAGACTTTCGTGTAGGATTGTTGGAAACGTTGATTCCTGACTTGCTAGTGGACATACACACACGCGCATACACACATTTTTCTGCTTTAATAATAGTACAGTTTCTATTTTGTTTTAAGCGGCTACCTTCCTAAGCATTACCTCCGTTCGGGGGCGACAAAATGTAATACTTTTCATCTCACTATTTCAGAATCATCCTAAATAAATGCAAAAGGGATTGGCCATGCTGTTTTTGCTGCCGGAGCAGAGTGCTCCTTTTTGGCGGATCCGCGACTTGCTAGTAGACATACACACACGCACATACACAAATTTTTCTCTAGGCTTCGATAATAGTACAGTGTCTATTTTGTTTCAAGCGGCTATCTTCCTAAGCATTACCTCCTTTTTAGGGAGATAGATTCCACATTCTCAACTGACTGTGTGCCTAAACTTCGTTTGTGATACTCAAGCAAACAAATGCGGTCTTTTAACTATGATAAATGTAGAGTGTGGGTTATGATATTACCTCCTCTATTCGTAAGGAAACATTATTCATTGCCTTTCGCCTTAGGAGGCCTCATTTGCGAGAGAAATACCACAACACTCACCTAAAATGTCCATTTTGAAGGAGCTGGATTTGTGTCTAACTTTGCTCTCGTTCTAAAATCAGAAAATATAAACACGCTATCACGTTATTCGTAAAAGCACAGGTATAAACCATGTTTCTTAAATTTACCCAAACTTTAAAGCCAAATTATAAAGTCAATCCAGTATCACGAGGAACATTTTGATTGCCCTCCAAAATAAACAAAGTGTGTATCGACAACGGAGTTAATGCGTATTGTTTGTTAACTTTAGTGTGTCAACTTTGACTGTTCACAATCAAACTGAAATGAGCCAGTTCACTGATGATGCATTACGTATTAATAGAAGTGTTATTTAGGAACAGTGAGCGGAAAAGGTTATGACTAATGCAATGAGGAAATCTGCATTGGCGGCATGGTGATTCAATTGGGGGATTTGGAGGAACACGAGATATGTGTTGCTGTGGGATGCTGGTATAAGAGGAATTATGGAACTGAGATGTTAGATAGATATATAAACAGTGAAACTGTATACGGTGACTGTGTCCTCCATCTTGCACTGGATGCAAAAATCATTTCTGCGATCAAATGACATTTAAATAATGACTTACAACTCTGTGTTTAGGAATATGAAGTAGAGAAGAGGGTGTGAGATAGTATCCAGAAAGTAGATAAATGCGTAGCAAATTAGGGTTGGTTGGTTGTTTTTGTTTTACGGCATATCAACCCTTTTCAGGTTATTTAATGCCGAATCCAGTGATTTTGAAGAACAATTTTTTAATAGAGTATATATATTTTTTAAAGTCTGTTTCTATTTAACCCATAGTTGGGACCCTAACATGTACTACCACTCCGGGTCAGAGTGGACCTGGGAGCAATTACAATTAAAGGGTGGCTCCACACTCCCTAAGGCCTGCAAGCTGGGGCCTCACCATCGGATATAGTTTAAGGTCATATCCAGGACCGCAAATTAGGGAAAAGTTTCATGGTTAAAAATTAAGTTATTTCAAATCGTAGTGATCGTAGATGTCAACTGAAATAGATCGGAAATCTTCCTGTTTTCAAGATGGTATGCTATTATCAAGGTGTTGTATATGGTAGATGTGGTAGGAAACTTAAAGAAAAAAAAAAAGAAATAAGAGGTAAGCTGATTGTTTGTGCAGAGAAAGAAGAAACAGTAGAAATGCCTTAACTTAACCTAAAAAATGAAAGACAATTAGAATTAAAAAAGGAAGAGAATGTGTTGTATACGTTAATGCTGTATTTGATTTGGAGGTGGGGGTCTTATTATGCTGGCAAACATTTTTTTTATTTTTTTGTAAAACTTAAATAAAACGCAAATATATTGTATTTTTTTATGTGTAAAAATATAGGTGTATAGGCATTGTCGTTCTGAAAAGACACTGCGTTTTATGTCGGTCTCTGTTGAAATGTGTAAACACGTTGAAAAGAAATGGCAAAATGCCTGACAAGATGAGAGGTATTGTTAAAGTTGTTTTTTAGTAGGAGGTGAAACAACCTCCTCCTAATTCTTTTGGAATAGGATAAAACAAACTGACAGAATGCCTGTTTATATGAGAGGTCATTTGAAAGTACTTTTCATAGAAGGTGAGTTAAGTCTTTCTGCAGGAAGTACTTCAACAGTCCCTTAGATTTTTTCTATCGCGATGGAGTAGTGAGATCGATTTCCTTTCTCTCATATTTGAAGCAAGTAGGTAGGTAGGAGCCTGTCCAAAAAGTAGTTGCTTTTTTTTGCATGTACTATTTTTAAAGGGTTATCAAATATCTCTTGGTTGATGAGAAAGTTAAATGCAGATCAACCAATCGTCTTTGTTTTATTGGTCTTTATTGTTTTCTGCCTGCCTAATTTTTTATGCTTTATAATTTATTTATATACTAGCAAGGCCACCCGGCGCTGCCCGGGACTGTATAAGACAATGAGAAAAAATTTGAACATACCCGTTATTCTTAGAATAGTGGAAGTTTTTATGTCTATGTATCATTTACCATCTTGAGCAAAAGAATATTTTACCTACCCTAGGACGGGTATTACACAAAATATGTTAGGAATAATTGTACCCTATGAGGAACAATTTCCTTACCTAGGGTGGTTAATGTACAACACATATTTAAAATTATTTACATAATTTTCTGTTGTGCTAAATGTTCGGTATGTCACACGTCACGTCTGTTTTTTTACATCAGAGTGCTATAGTGAAGAAGCACCGGGTTGTTTATATAAATGTTATACTACTCGAATATATTACATAATTTTCGATTTTGATAACTTATGTACATCACAAATAAAAATTTCTTTGTTTTTCATGATGGTACTTCACTGTACAAGTACTTTATTTCCTGAGTAGGATACTGTAGAAGTACCTTTTTTTCTAATTTAAAAATGAAAAAAAAACTCGATACTTTTAAGTAATTTTCTGTTGTGCTAAATTTTCTGTACGTCTAGAGTAAGAATTTGTTTGTTTTTTCATCTGGGTGCTATAGTGAAGAATCACCTTATTTCTCATTTAAAAGTCATGCTATTCGAATATATAACGTGATTTTCGGCTTTAATGACTTTTATGCACGTGACAGGTTGGATTTTATTTGTTTTTCATATGAGTACTATACTGCACATGTACCTTATTTCTTAGGTAGAATAATGTACAAGTACCATATTTCTAATATATAGATGAAACTACTCAATGATTTTACATACTTTTCTGTTGTGCGAACTTTTCCGTATGTCATAGGTGAGAGTTTGTGTTTATATTAGAGTGTTATGATATCGGTTTTAGAGGGGGTACATATTATTTACGTGACGGCCTGTACATATATTATTAAATGTTCCCTGTAGTTGACAACACACATATTTTAAATGTTAATTTAGAGAGGAGAGAGAGTGACAGTAAGTACACGTTGAAGACATTTATACAGAGAGAGTTGATATTCACAAGACATATACTTTGAGGAGAGGATGAAGTGGTATACATTGATACATGCTGGAATTATTAAACACATTACCCTTTCTCGTTGGAATGATGAACACCGAAAGACGGCAGTTATAAAAAACATGATGATAGATTATTCTTCGACCGGTCGTAAATGATTTTGTACTTCAGGAATTAAAAGTCATTACATGGTTCCTTCTAAGCCTCCCCCTTCCAAGAGGGTCCCCTGACTATATGAGAATCGGTCCGATTCTCCCCGCTTCTGATTCTTTGATCTGAATCTGATTTTCCTTGTTGCCTCGAACCCTTTCCTATATTGAGAAATCATTTCTGCCATGACGTAACACGTATGTCTGGCAACGTGACTACAACTCACGTGTTTCAAACATGCGCGATTTGCACGTTTTGAAACCATTTCTGACGATCAGCAAATTTCCCATTCTCTTTGTTTTACAAAGGAATTTAATCTACTTGTTAATTCTATAACCGATATTTTTATTATGCATTCTTTCTAAGAATGTGAATAGATTTTCCAGCCAAATTTTATTTATAAAATATTTTAAAAGAATTAATAATTTAACTGGACATTCCATTTAAAACCTATTGTTCTTTAAAACTTATCTACAGGGTTCGATTCTCGTTTTATCTGATATCATTTTCATTTAACTAATTCTCTTTTTTTACTTACATGAAAAGGGGACAGCCCTTTTCATGTAACAAGAGTGATATATTAAAGAAGAGCCTTATTTCTTATATAAATGTCATGCTACTCGAATATATTATATAATTTTCGGTTTGGATTACCCTTATGTACGTCACAGGTAAGATTTCCTTTGTTTTTCACTTGAGTACTATACTATACAATACCTTATTTCTCAGGTAGGATACTGTATAAGTACCTTTTTTTCTAATGTAAAAATAAAAGAACTCGGGACGTTTATGTAATTTTCTGTTGTGTTAAATTTTCTGTACGCCAGGTGTAAGAATGTTTGTTTTTATCTGCTATAGTGAAGAAGCACCTCAATTCTCATATGTAAGTCATAATACTCGAATATTGAACGTGATTTTTGGTTTTAATAACTTTCATGTATGTAACATGTAATATTTTCTTTGCTTTTTCATGAGTATTATACTACACTAATACCTTATTATTTTGATAGGATTTCTTGTACACAAATACATTAAAAAGTGATCATTGTATGTGATTTTTGGAAAATGACAGCTATACAAATATACAAACATATATAATACATTAAATTTATAATGATTAGTTAATTAGTATAGGAGTAAATCCAATACATACAAATATATAATTATATGCGCATACTAATCATTCATAATGATCGGTTAATTAGTTTAGGAGTGAATCCAATTCATAGAAATATCTAAACATATACACATAATTATAATTCATAATGATAGGTTAATTAGTTTAGAAGTGGATCCAATACATACAAATATATAATTATATAAACATATTTAAAATTCATAATGATCTGTCAATTAGTTTAGGAGTGAATCCAAGACATAGATATATATAAACATACACACATAATTAATATTCATAATGATCGGTTAATTAGTTTAAGAGTAAATCCAATACAAATGCCTTTACTTTATCTATTTACGTGGTTTTTGGAATGTAAGAAATAAGCTGATATCTCATATATATTTTGAATATGACATTTTTGTGACGTAAATCAAAAACATTCTTCTGCATTTTTGTAATAAAAGTGTTCTTGTGTATTTATTACATAACACTTAAAAATTAAGAATATCGGAATGCAAAAAAAAAAAAGGTAATGATGGAGATCGAAATCGCAACACTTGTGCTAGTAATCGGTCACGTTATTCGTTGCACCAAATGTACAACCGTTTTAAGAACGTTGTGAAATATCTTAAATACATTTTTCTTTTACTCCATGTACGCATGCGCAAAATGATGCCGTTGTGCTACGCTCGTCAAGGCGTTATTGCTTTCAAGTTTGAACTCTTTTTTGAAGCCCTTGGCAATTATTTTAATCGATTAAATACGTCTAATAAAATTCTGCACAAAAAATACAATCTTTTGAGCTATTGAACGCCGTCCAACAATCATCGGTCTCTGAGAAGATACAATTTGGAAAACGGAGACAGACACACAGACAGACATAGTGAGATTTATATATTAGTTTAATAGGAAAGTGTGTGTGTGTTTCTCAGTTTGTGTTTCACGCTTACATCCGAATTTACATCAGTCTTTAATTGTTATAAACTTACATTTCTTATAATAAATAATTTTACCAAGAATTCTTCACAAGTTTGGGTTTCGATTTCGATAGTAGCTGAAGGGACTCAAGTTATATATTTCATAAGTTTTGGTTTCGATTCAAGCTGATGTATCCATGTCATATGGATATATATTTTTGTATTTTTTAAATCGCAACTTTATAATATATAAAAATCGATAGAACATTAACTCTATAATAATAATAATAATAATAATAATAATAATAATAATAATAATAATAATAATATATATATATATATATATATATATATATATATATAAAATCTGCAAGAATTAAAATATCATATTTAAGCGTACTTTACGACCAGGCTACGCCAGGCGTCCCTGCTTTCTTAAACACTTTTGCAGTTTTAACAAAAAAAGCTATGATAATATCAGAGAGTCTTAATTTAGCTGAACATCCACAGAAAGCCAACATGAATATATTACATATGAATGAGCTCCTGTGGAATTTCTGCAGGTCCCGTTATTGTAATATGAATGTATGATATCTGCTTCATGTAATATTAATATATGATTGTTTTGTAAGTTATGTAATAAACGGCAAATTTGTGCATGTGTGATATCATAGGTCACTCACATTAAAAAAGACAAAAAAAACAAAACAAAAAAAAAAACAAGACAACTAGCAAAGATAATCTAGAATATAAATGACAATATGAATGCAACAGATCCATGTTTTACACATGAAGTGATTCCATGAGTAGTTAGAATTAAAGAAGAGTCAATACAGAGAATTCGGAAAGAAATATATAGATTCCAGAGAAAATAAGCTGGAATAAGTGGATGCGCCCAGTTGTTATTGTAACTGACAAATAAAAATGGCATCTAGCATTTGCGGTCGAGAGTAGATATATTTGGTACACTAGTTATTAGAATAAAGATCGTCAAGAGTATCTAACAGTGAATGACAGTCAGTGATCATGACAGGAGAATGAATACAAAGTGGGTACAACTTTTTAACTAGAAATATCCCATCAGACATTAAGAGATGAGAGACTTTGCAAAGGTTATAACAATGTAGTAGAGCAATCAATGAAACTGTAAAAACGTCACAATCCATATTTTTTTGTAATGGAACGAAATATCACGCCAGTTATATTCAATGGGACAAAGTAGAAATATCCACCACTTTACGATCTGGAATGTCGCATTAGTTGCGGAATGTTTCGTTCTTCAACAGGCATCGCGTTCACAGCTAAATGCCTTAATATTCCAATATCGTCTGTTAATTCAAAAACAGAATACATTATTCAATTAATTGTTCTGTTTCGTAAAAATATTGATTTAGCGCATTAACCAAACTGGGTAAAATACCTAATGTGGATAATGTATAAAAAATTACTTTATTGTTGAAATAAAATGTCGAAGGTTTGTTGCCGAACTGACCTAGAGGTATTTTACTACAATTGTACTGATTTTAGTTTTTCTGAATGCTTTATCCTTCTAAAGTATTGCGCTCAGTGCAAACTACAGTAACGGTAATCTGGGGGTTGGTTTTGTCCTAATACGTGCACTCCCAGATCACGTATCGAGAGGACAATTAACAATTACATCATTTCATAACATGACCACAAATATAAATGCTTTCACTCAAAAATCCACTTCCTCTTTCCTGCCCTTTTCGATCTAACTATCGAGGTAGCAAACCCGTTTTTCCACCGCTTCTATCTGCCCAAACCATTTTTTTAGCGTATTTTTGAAACAACGTAAAATAAGTCTCTACTTTATACAGACAGGTTCTGTGAATATGCCGATTAGAGGAGATCTCTACACATGTTGGTAAGTCATAAGAATAGTGGTAGATGGACAAAAATGTTGGTAAGTCATAAGAGTAGTGGTAGATGGACAAAAATCGGAGGCCTGCAATATAAATGCTGGAGTCCCTCAGGGGTCAATCCTGGGCCCAACTCTCTTCCTGATCTACATCAATGACCTCCCTAAACACATACTTAAATCATTCGTTGACATCTATGCTGATGACACGACCATCTACAGCAACACATCAAAGGCTGTAAATGACAAAGTTCTCTCTGATTCTCTCTCCTCTGATATCGAGCGCGTGGTTCAGTGGGGGAAGATGTGGCTGGTTACCTTTAATGCATCCAAAACCAAACTCCTATCCTTACATCATCAACGCTCTGATCCGCAGCTGGCATCAATTGTGATGGATGGCTCTTGTCTGGGTGAGGCCCAGTGTTTTGACAAGCTTCTGGGTTTGACCTTTACTCCTGATCTGAAATGGAACACGTACATCAAGTCTGTTGCCAAGGTCGCTGGAAAGATGGTGGGATCCTTCTACCGCTCCAGAAGATATCTCACTACTGATGCAATTCTCTATCTATATAAAAGCCAAGTACGTCCAAGGATGGAATACTGTTGCCATATCTGGGCAGGAGCTGCTAAAAACAGCCTATCCTGCCTTGATAGAGTACAAAATAGACTTCGTGGCTTAGTGGGGGGTGCCCTTTTCTCTACCCTGCAACCTCTCTCCCACAGAAGAGACGTTGCGAGCCTATCCTTGTTTTATCGTTATTTCCATGGCAGGTGGTCGTCTGAACTCCAATCCCTGGTCCCCCCTCGCCAATCTTTCACGAAAAACACCCGTCTAGCTGAATTCACTGTGAGAAATTTCCCCCACTCTATATCTGTGCCTAAATCAAAACGCGGATTCCATGAACAAAGCTTCTTTCTTAGAACTGCACGCCTGTGGAACTGTTCCGTCTGCCTGCTTCCCTCCGGACTACAACTTGGATGTCTTCAAGTCCAATGTTAACAAATTCCTAATGAACCGCCCCCTTAAGTAAACACTTCATCAAATCTCCACACGAACATAATGTACTTGCAATAACCCTTATCCCTGAGTGGCTTCCGGGCCTTGATAAGAGGTGATCACCGTGTAAAAAAAAAACGTCAGCTATAATAATATCAGAGCGTCTCCATTGAGCTGAACATCTACAGAAAGCCAACATAAATATATTACATATGAATGAGTCACTGTGGAATTTCCACAGGTCCCGTTATTGTAATATGAATGTATGATATCTGCTTCATGTAATATTAATATATGATTGTTTTGTAAGTTATGTAATAAACGGCAAATTTGTGCATGTGACTATCATAGACTACCCCCTATTTAAAAACAAAAAACAAAACAAAAAACACAGGACCACCAGCAAAGCTAATCTATCTATCTATCTATCTATCTATATATCTATAAAAACAGAGATGTGTGTGCCACAGACGATTTCTGATTGGTTAATCCAATAATCACATCTCCTAAAAAACTATGGTTCATAGGCTCTTAACTTTACCATAAAATATCATGGCTTTATTTATTGTCCATCTTGGAAGGGTTTAATTTTTTCCCAACTTACGATTTACAAATTAAAAAAATACGAAACTTACAATCTAACAATCGAACCTCCGACATCACGGCCGCCATTATGAAACTAAACCAAAAAAAAAAAAAAGCGCCTTCACTCGTGGTCTTTACATTTCGGGTTTGGGTACTTGTGCAGTTTTCCATTGACATTAAAAAATGGAAATATTTAAAAAAAAATATATTGTACGTACTCGTCATGGGATAAAGTTTTCCTACAGAAAAAATCACGTAATTTCATCAAGTAGTTATTTTTTTATAGCGAAACAAGAAAAAAATCAACGCTACAAGCGAGTCATTATTAATTAAACAGAAAGTTCAAGTAGGGGGATTCCCCCTTTTTTTTTTATAGCGAGGCCAAATTTCGCGAATTTGGCCTTTTTTTTTAAAGCAGTTTGGCCTTCATATTTCTGTTTGGCCTTTTTCTTCACCGATGAAATAAAAAAAGCAAATAAAAACAACGCATTAAAACTTTAAAAAATACGGCACACTTTTGTTGTTCTTGTTTGTTTTTTTTGGTAATTTTCCTTATTTTTTTATTTTTTCAAGATAATACTATTAAATGGACACTATTATGCCAAATTAGCCCCCCCCCAAAAAATGCACAAAAATTCGAGATTTAAGGTTTTGACGAGATAATTTAGCGAATTGTCCGGACTATTGCGAGAGAACCATCCATTAGTTTTTCCTGAAATTTTGCCACAAATTGTATTTCAATGCATAGATGTGCATAGTAACAACATTTTTTAACCGAAAATTCCCGTCGCGTCTCCAGATTTCATCGGTGAAGAAAAAGGCCAAACAGAAATTTTGAAGGCCAAACTGCTTTAAAAAAGGCCAAAATCGCGAAATTTGGCCTCGCTATCAAACGATTTGACCTTTGAGAACTCTACCAAACTCCTCCTACAATTTTGGGTCTAAACACGTGATATTATAGATATAGATTCCTTGGACATGGATCTAACTTAAAGTTTAAAAAAATTGACCGTTTTTTTTTCTCAGCATTAACCTCAAAACACCTGGGCAACGCCGGGCACCGATTGCTAGTATATCTATAAAAACAGAGATGTGTGTGCCACAGACGATTTCTGATTGGTTAATCCAATAATCACATCTCCTAAAAAACTATGGTTCGTAGCCTCTTAATTTTACCATAAAATATTATGGCTTTATTTATTGTCCATCTTGGAAGGGTTTAATTTTTTTCTAACTTGTTTATTTACAAATTAAAAAAATACGAATCTTACACAATCTTACAATCCAACCTACGACATCCACGGCCGCCATTCTGCTAGCCGCAGACACGTACACAACACGAAAACAATGTTTTGAAAATCTAGCAAAAATTAATTTTCCTGAAATTTTTCAATATTTAAAAATAAATTATGCCGGCTGATAAAATTTTTAAACTTTTTTTAAAGCTAGAAAGATAAAATTTAAAAATACTTATTTTTATGTAAAACGCGCGTTCCCTCGTGGTCTTTTCATTTCGGGTTTGTATATAACAAATAAATGTTATCAAAGGCAAGATAAGTTACTTTTCTACCAAACTGGATATATTTTTCGTGTTTTATTCAATGTAACACATTTATTCAGCTCGAAAAACGGGTTTGTAAGTTGATAAGATACGAAACAATACAGCACGAAAACACGCGCACACACGCACACACACTCACGTCCACTACCGTCCTTGGCTACGTCACGTTGTTATGGCAACACGATAAATACACAGTAAATTTGATTTTCTTCATTTCTACGACAATATTACGCAAATATAATTCATATAGATTATCTGTATGAATAGCCAAATTTCTCAATCTAGCCTTTTTTTTTCTCGCCATATTGAGATGCGCACAACACATCTGCAATTTTTTTACGTTTTTTTTTCTTTTTTTTTTTTTTTTTAAATCTGCAATTTTTTTGCGTTTTTTTTTTTTTTAAAAATAAGAATAGTATTGAATATGCAAAGAAATTGAAGAATGCAAAGAATTGAAGAATTTTTATACAAGATTATTTTCGAAACATGCTCAGTTGGACACGCATGGATAACTTCGAAACTTCGTTTATTTACTTCTGTTACAAATTAAAAAAAAAACAACAAACAGCCCAAAAATGGCATCTGTCTTCGCAAAAAAAAAAAAAAAAATCTCATTCTGGTGGGGGGAAAAAAAGGGCTAGATTGGCCTAAAATGGAGGTATTCTGCTATGTACGGCAGTTACCTGCCCTTGGGGAATTCCTGTGCCTGCAATAACATTTCCAAAATGGCCACGTTGACGTAGCCGTGATAAATCATTGTTTTTCGCTGTAAAAAAAAAAACTACTTGATCAAATGAAGTGAAATTTTTTTTCGGAGAACTTCAGTCTATAACAGTTACGTACAATAAAATATTTTTTTCAAAATTTCCATTTTTTAATGTCGTCACAAAACTGTATAAGTACCAGACTATCATTACACACGAAAAAATATAGATTTATTTCTGGGTAAAGTTCCCCCGAGTTTTCCTTTCACTTCAGTAAATAATGGTCTTTTGTTATATATATGTCGTACTATTATCCTTATATATATGATGTTTATGTTTATATATATATATGCATAAGTGATAGTGTATGTGTGTGTCTGTGTGTGTCTGTGCGTCTGTGTGCATTTCCCTACGCTAAAACTCTGTCAATTTTAAGCCTACAGATTCGAAATTTGATATACAGGGTACTGAGATTTGGGAAAATCGATGTGATAGGTTTTCGACAGAAATTTGGCGATTAAGTGGTCAATATTCAACAATTAGACCTTTGAGAACTCTACCAAACTTCTCCTACAATTTAAGGTCTGAACACGTGATATTTTATATATAGATTCCTTGGACATGGATCTAACTTATTAACTTTACTTGATCCCTAAACAATAAATGTTAAGAGGTCATAATAGGGGTCAAAGTTTAAAAAAATTGACCTTTTTTTTTCCTCAGCATACACTTCAAAACACCTGGGCAACGCCGGGCACCGATTGCTAGTATATCTATAAAAACAGAGATGTGTGTGCCACAGACGATTTCTGATTGGTTAATCCAATAATCACATCTCCTAAAAAAGTATAGTTCTTACGCTCTTAACTTTACCATAAAATATTTTGGTCTTATTTATTGTCCATCTTGGAAGGGTTTAATTTTTTTCTAACTTGCCATTTACAAATTACAAAAATACGAAACTTCACAATCCAACCTCTGACTCAACGTCCGCCATTCACAAAACAAGAAAGCAAACGCGGTACAGATTATTAGTACTACTACTACTACCAACAATACAGCACGAAAACACGCGCACACACGCACACACACTCACGTCCACTACCGTCCTTGGCTACGTCACGTTGTTATGGCAACACGATAAATACACAGTAAATTTGATTTTCTTCATTTCTACGCAAATATTACGCAAATATAAATCATATAGAATATCTGTATGAATATAATTACACGTAATAGTTAAATAAAGATGATCATCGTATAAGAGAACCGCAAAAAGAAACTAACAGGGAATTTGTATAAAGTTGTATTTTCTTTTTAAATAAATAGAAAAAAGGGGTGTTGATAAGACTATCGATACTTATACAGTTTAGTGACGACATTAAAAAATAGAAATATTGAAAAAGAATTTTATTGTACGTAACTGTTATAGACTGAAGTTCTCCGAAAAAAAATTTCACTTCATTTGATCAAGTGGTTTTGTTCTTACAGCGAAAAACAATTATTTATCACGACGACGTCAACGTGGCCATTTTGGAAATGTACCTAGCAGAATACCTCCATTTTAGGCCAAATTTCGCAATCTAGCCTTTTTTTTTCTCGCCATATTGAGATGCGCACAACACATCTGCAATTTTTTTACGTTTTTTTTTTTTATATCTGCAATTTTTTGGGTTTTTTTTTTTTTTTAAATAAGAATACTATTGAATATGCAAAGAAATTGAAGAATGCAAAGAATTGAAGAATTTTTATACGAGATTATTTTCGAAACATGCTCAGTTAGACACGCATGGATAACTTCGAAACTTCGTTTATTTACTTCTGTTACAAATTAGAAAAAAAAAAAAAAACACCCCAAACATGGCATCTGTCTTCGCAAAAAAAAAAAAAAAATCTCATTCTGGTGGGGGGAAAAAAGGGCTAGATTGGCCTAAAATGGAGGTATTCTGCTATGTACGGCAGTTACCTGCCCTTGGGGAATTCCTGGGCCTGCAATAACATTTCCAAAATGGCCACGTTGACGTAGCCGTGATAAATCATTGTTTTTCGCTGTAAAAAAAAACTACTTGATCAAATGAAGTGAAATTTTTTTTCGGAGAACTTCAGTCTATAACAGTTACGTACAATAAAATTTTTTTTTCAATATTTCCATTTTTTAATGTCGTCACTAAACTGTATAAGTACCAGACTATCAATACACACAAAGAAAATATAGATTTATTTTTGGGTAAAGTTCCCCCGGGTTTTCCTTTCACTTCAGTAAATAATGGTCTTTTGTTATATATATGGCGTACTATTATCCTTATATATATGATGTTTATGTTTATATATATGTATAAGTGATAGTGTCTGTGTGTGTCTGTGCGTCTGTGTGCATTTCCCTACGCTAAAACTGTCAATTTTAAGCCTACAGATTCGAAATTTGATATACAGGGTACTGAGATTTGGGAAAATCGATGTGATAGGTTTTCGACAGAAATTTGGCGATTTAGTAGTCAATATTTAACAATTAGACCTTTGAGAACTCTACCAAACTCCTCCTACAATTTAAGGTCTGAACACGTGATATTTTATATATAGATTCCTTGGACATGGATCTAACTTATTAACTTTACTTGATCCCTAAACAATAAATGTTAGGAGGTCATAATAGGGGTCAAAGTTTAAAAAAATTGACCATTTTTTTTTCCTCAGCATACACTTCAAAACACCTGGGCAACGCCGGGCACCGATTGCTAGTATATCTATAAAAACAGAGATGTGTGTGCCACAGACGATTTCTGATTGGTTAATCCAATAATCACATCTCCTAAAAAACTATGGTTCGTAGGCTTTTAACGATACCATAAAATATTATGGCTTTATTTATTGTCCATCTTGGAAGGGTTTAATTTTTTCCTAACTTGCGATTTACAAATTACAAAGATACGAAACTAACTTACAATCTAACAATCGAACCTCCGACATCACGGCCGCCATTATGAAACTAAACTAAAAAAAAAAAAAAAGACCCGCGTTCACTCGTGGTCTTTACATTTCGGGTTTGGGTACGTGTGCAGTTTTCCATTGACATTAAAAAATGGAAATATTTTAAAAAAAAAATATATTGTACATACTCGTCATGGGATAAAGTTTTCCTACAGAAAAAATCACGTAATTTCATCAAGTAGTTATTTTTTTATAGCGAAAAAAGAAAAAAAATCAACGCTACAAGCGAAATTAAACAAAAAGTTCAAGTAGGGGGATTTCCCCCTTTTTTTTTATAGCGAGGCCAAATTTCGCGAATTTGGCCTTTTTTATAAAGCAGTTTGGCCTTCAAAATTTCTGTTTGGCCATTTTTTTCACCGATGAAATAAAAAAAGCAAATAAAAACAACGCAATAAAACTTTTAAAAATACGGCACACTTTTGTTGATCTTGTTTGTTTTTTTTGGTAATTTTCCTTATTTTTTTATTTTTTCAAGATAATACTATTAAATGGACACTATTATGCCAAATTAGCCCCCCCCCCCAAAAAATGCACAAAAATTCGAGATTTAAGGTTTTGACGAGATAATTTAGCGAATTGTCCGGACTATTGCGAGATAACCATCCATTAGTTTTTCCTGAAATATTGCCACAAATTGTATTTCATTACATACAACATTTTTTTGCCGAAAATTTGGTCTTTTGTTATATATATGGCGTACTATTATCCTTATATATATGATGTTTATATTTATAACAACATCTTAATACGGCGCTGCCGCTACTGATCCATAGTCGTTTCGACTGACGGATGCCACACACATGTTTATATATATATATATATATATATATATATATATATATATATATATATATATATATATATATATGAGTGTCTGTGTGTGTCTGTGTGCATTTCCCTACGCTAAAACTCTGTCAATTTTAAGCCTAGAGATTCGAAATTTGATATACAGGGTACTGAGATTTGGGAAAATCGATGTGATAGGTTTTCGACAGAAATTTGGCGATTAAGTGGTCAATATTCAACGATTTGACCTTTGAGAACTCTACCAAACTCCTCCTACAATTTTGGGTCTAAACAGTAAACACGTGATATTTTAGATATAGATTCCTTGGACATGGATCTAACTTATTAACTTTACTTGATCCCTAAACAATAAATGTTAAGAGGTCATAATAGGGGTCAAAGTTTTAAAAAATTGACCGTTTTTTTTTCTCAGCATTAACCTCAAAACACCTGGGCAACGCCGGGCACCGATTGCTAGTATATGATATTTATGAATACATATATATATATATATATATGATATATATGAATATATATATGATATATATGATATATATGAATATATATATATATGAATATATATATATGATATATGCATATATATATATGATATATGTATATATATATGATATATGAATATATATATATATATGATATATGAATATATATATATATATATGAAATATGAATATATATATATATATTATATATGAATATATATATATATATGATATATATCAATATATATATGATATATATGAATATATATACATATATGAATATATATATATATGTATATATATATATATATATGTATATATATATGACTACTTCATTTAATCACATAAATTTATATTCAAAAATAGAATTTTATGCATAAATTTTCCATATTTACTTCAACAGTGCTCAATAAACAGGTAGAGCTAGGTAGAATTAGGTAGTAACTTATGAAAATATATATGACAATTAAGCTACACAGAATACTCTACATTTCATTCTCATGATAATTCGTCAGGCTTATGTGAAAAGTTGTGGCTATTGCGCATTTATATATACGCACATGCTATTGAATTTTCTAGTCTATAATATAAATGAATCTGACAATATGAATAAAGTACAAAGAAGTATTTACATGCGTGTATACTTTGGTGTATTGCTTTTAAGTGCAAATAATGGAACAAGTATTTATTGAGTTGCTTGTCTTTGTCTATTATTCATGCTATTAACGATTTAATATATCATTCAATTAGTTTGAACGTTACATGAGTTTGTATGTGTGGTTTACTTCAACTTGTATGTAAGCTGAATTCTCTGAGAACCTTTAATTCCATTTCTGTTTTTATTTTCTTTAACTATGTTGTTTTATTAGTTTTTATAGGATTTTGAAACCTAAATTATAATCGTAACTTTTGGTCATTAACTTAATGGTGCTTCTGCAATTACCGTACCGCATTTCCGTGGATCTTAGCTTCGACTAGCCCGGCAGATGACGCAAATGTCCGGAATATTCCTAGCGTTGATTAAACGAGAATGTGGCTAAACATAGCAACAAAAGAAACATGCAGAACCCGTCCTATTTTCTCTAGCCATTCTCACACTTTTTTGCCGTCAGTGGCTGCCCTTATGTCTAATGAGAATATATCCTGTCCTCTAAAAAAAAAAAAAAAAAATTTTTTGTTACAATTCTTTCATTTTTTTTTCATTGTATTAATTAGAATTCAATAAATGATATATTTTTTTTTCCTGTCGCTTTTAAATATGATTAACGCTCGGCATATTACGGC
>NC_136500.1:32938469-33090969 GCF_053919585.1 Euprymna scolopes
AACTATATATAATATATGTATAAACTATATATAAATATATATATAAAATATATATATAATATATTGTATATATAATATATTGTATATATAATATATATAAGATATATATAATATAGTGTATATATAATATATTGTGTATATAATATATATAAGATATATATAATATAGTGTATATATAATATATTGTGTATATAATATATATATTGTATATATAATATATATATTGTATATATAATATATATATTGTATATATAATATATATATTGTATATATAATATATATATTGTATATATAATATATATATTGTATATATAATATATATATTGTATAGATAATATATATATTGTATAGATAATATATATATTGTATATATAATATTTATATTGTATATATAATATTTATATTGTATATATAATATTTATATTGTATATATAATATATATAAGATATATATATAATATATATAATATACATAATATATATATGATATATATATATAAAATATTATATATATGCATAATATATCAATGATATATATATATATACAATATAATATATATATACATAATATATATATATATGATATATATAATATATGTATATCATATATATCATATAATATATATATAATATATATTATATACATTATATATTGTATATCATATAATATAATTCTATTATATATATCACATATATATCATATAATATATACATTATATAATTATATCATATTATATTTTGTATATATATATCATATATATATATCATATAATATATATATTATATAAATAGATATCATATAATATATATTGTATATATATATCACATACATATATCTCCTATAATATATATTATATATATCATATATATATCATATATATATAATATATATATCATATAACATATATAATATATATCATATATATAATATAACATATATCATATCTTATATATAATATATATATATCATATCTTATATATAATATATATATATCTCATATATATAATATATATATCTCATATATATAATATATATATCTCATATATATAATATATATATCTCATATATATAATATATATATCTCATATATATAATATATATATCTCATATATATAATATATATATCTCATATATATAATATATATATCTCATATATATAATATATATATCTCATATATAATATATATATATATCTCATATATATAATATATATCTCATGTATATAATATATATATCTCATGTATATAATATATCTCATGTATATAATATATTTATATATCTCATATATATATAATATATATACATATCTCATATATATATAATATATATACATATCTCATATGTATAATATACATATCTCATATATATAATATATATATCTCATATATAATATACATATCTCATATATATAATATACATATCTCATATATATAATATATATATAATATATATATATCTCATATATATGATATACATATCTCAAATATATAATATATATATCTCATATATATAATATATATATCTCATATATATAATATATATATCTCATATATGAGTGTACAAGTCGCTGGCAGGACTAAAAAATCATCTTCGGACATGTGGACTTTCAGTCACTGAAGGAGTGGCACTTGTCTGACAAGATGTAGCAATCATCATACATATATCTCTATATAAATAAAATGAACTCATTTTTTCACGTCGGATTTTGACCTTAATAGGACTAAAAATCAAGATATTTCATGCAAATATAATATGCACAAACGGCAGAACAATATCTGAGGTGTGTTATAGGCTTATTATTTATCAAATTCCTCGATAATCTTAGATTTCTATACTTTTTCTGCTGAGAAGTCACGGCCAAAATCGGTTAAGATCAATGGAAGTGGTAAAATATTTTCTCTCTAATAAATTCCTCCTCCCCCTGCCGCCACTTAACACCGTTTGGGGATCGTTCACAAGGAACAGTTGAGAAGAGAACACCGGTTTGGCTTCGTAGTTCTTTTATGTGAAGTTATTTAAAATCACTAAACTAAGCTGCAGTGCTCTGTGGCGTAGTGGTTAGCGTGCTGGACAATTCACATTATATTTTCACGTTCGCGCCGACCTACCGTAGTCGTTATTTTTTTGTTTTTTTTTCCTAAACAACTAGAATGGATTTTTCTTGGTGGCCGAACTGTTAACGTTGCAGATGTTTTTTTTTTCACACTTTATTTTCCTACTTTTACTCATGACTCCGGGTTTGATCCTTCCTACTTACCTACTATAACAATTTTTAAAACTCCCCCCCCGTCCCGGAAACAAACACTCGGGCAACGCCGGGTACCCCCGCTAGTATTATAATAAAATCGTATTCCTGTCTGTTTCTTCATATACGTTATATATGACATCATAGTAGATGACATTATGCTGTATACGTCATATATGACGTCATAGCAGAAAAAAAAACAATTGAAGAAAAGGAAGGGGAGAAAAATGCAAGTAAACATCCGTGAGCAATGCCGGATTATATATATATATATATATATATATATATATATATATATATATATATATATACACACATATATATATATCATAGCAGGCTTTATCATCGCACTATTGCTTCTCAAAGTTCGCTACTTGAAATACACGAAATCAAAATTTTACATAATAAACATTTCATTTATAAGTTTCTTGCAAACACAAGACTAAAACTTTCGAATTTATCTATGTAAAGTGATAAATGAAATTTTGTTAATGTTGATAAAAATGTATTTATCTTTCAAATAAGCTTATGAAATAAAAATATGGGCGATACCAGGGAATAAAATAGGGGAGGTGGAGATGGAGCGGGTAAGCCATTGAGTCAACAAGTCCAGCCACCCGTTTCCTTCCCTTATCTCTTCTCGCTTTTTCCTGTCAGGTCAGTAAGAACTGAGGGATGATGGAAGTGGAAAGTTTATTTCAGTAATATATTTATTTTTTAAAATTAATTACTTTTAATATTGACGAAATTATTCCATATATATAGATACAATGGCACAAAAATTACAAATGTATAACATCAAACATTAATTTATCATGAACTATTTAAAAACAGTTCCTCTAATAAGGCACTAAATGATTGTTTTTAGATCATTCGTCGACACTCTAAATAGATTATATTAAAATATTGTGTGATATTATTAATTGAATTTTTTTTTTATTGCTTTTTCACCCCAAACAAGGCGTATTGCCACTTTGGTGTAGGGGGCTACTATTAGGGGCAGCAGTTACTGGGGTGCTATGTTGGGATTTGGGCAGCAAGATGTCGGTTCACGTTGCACTTAAACTTCTGGATTTCAGTACAGTTGGGGAAGCAGGAACTTGGAATGGAATTCCAGAGTCTAGCGGTTCTGGGGAAGAAACTACTGGAGTAGAAAAATCTTTTGCATCTAGTGATCTCTACTGTGTGGGGGTGGGATTTAGCTGCCTGTCGGGTTTGTCGAGGGTGTCTACGTCGTGGGGGCACAAGTGTCTGCAGTTCGTCAGAGCATTCACCATTAAAGTACTTGTAGATCAGGCAGAGGGATGCAACGTTTCGTCGATGGGACAGAGGCTGAAGCTTAGATGCCAGTTCAGGGCCTATCAGATTGGCGACTCTTTTTTTAACCTTGTCTGGAAGCGAGAGACTAGTAGCAGATGCACCAGCCCAAATGTGACAACAATACTCCATACATGGGCGAATGGTGGCCTTGTAGAGGTACAGGATACTTTCAGGTGTCAGTAGTTTTCTAGCACGGTAGAGAGAGCCTATCTTTTTCGCAGCGGCCCTGGCAATGTTTTCAATATAATTGTTCCAACTCATGTTTCCTGTGAACGTTAGGCCAAGCAGTTTGAAAGATGTACTCTCGGACAGGGAGTCACTGGCCATTGCTATTGTTGGCAGAGAAGGTTTCTTGTAATTATTGAAGGAAACCAGTTTAGTCTTGGCAGCATTGAATGTGACCATCCATTTATGTCCCCATTCCACTGTTGTAATGGTAATATAGAAGTGATAAATAAAAAATAAAATTAAATATGAGTTTGAAAATAATTAAACACAGGAAAAATTATACAAAAGAATTTTTCCGGTTTTGTTCGGATCTACGAATATCTTCAGAAAAATTAAGTGAAATCCTTACTTTTTCTCAAGATGTTCATTTATCCATACGAAACCGGTAACTCTCTTGTTTGATTTATTCCAGAGTTTAATTGCTTTTCATTGGATTTTTACATACATCCTGTATCCACGGTATTTTATTTTATGATATATTGTGTATTATACTTTCATATAGGTCGCAATGATACACTTGACGGATTTATTTCTTTGGACTAAATTTAAGTAAAATACTTCTCGAAGGAATGCTGTACTTTTTACGATTAATACTATTAACTGATCTTATGGGCAGATAAAAAGGTCTATATTGTCCGTTCCAGCAAATTACATTTAAAATTACCATAAATCTTTATCAGAAATATAAACTTTCTAAATACCACATTCAAACTAAATGTTTATTCACCATATAATAAGTCAAACAATATATGTATGTATATAAACAATACAAATCAAATATATATGGACTCATTCCTAATGTCTCAAATAGTATCTTTAGCCCAATAATGATTAAAGCAGTGCCCTTAAGAATTCTAGTTATAGGGAAAACATTAGATTTATGGCATAGAAAATTAACATTCAAAAGAAAAAAAAACATTATATATATATATATATATATATATAATAGTAAGAATAACAATAAAAGTAACACAGGTAAAAATAAAATAACAAAAGAGACTATAACCAAAATGAACGGCCTGATACGGCCAATAGACATAACACTAAAACATCCACATGAATAAAACCAAAAGTCATACGTAGGAATCGAATAACAAATCAGGCAATAATATCAATATATCTGTGAATAGGAAAAAAAAAGGATAATGTACTTCAAGCCTCCCTTCTCCCTTAACCTATGAGCAATTATTCTGAAATGATTTTATAAAATACTAGATAATAATCTTGGAGGTAATTACAAATATAGTCAAGGTTTTTTAATAAAAACACTATTACTGTCCAAAATTTGAGCCAAGATATAATTGCATCCGATTATATCAAAATTACAACACCGCGAGCCATTATTTGCTCTGTCATGAGTACCTCAGGTTGCAATAGTAACAAAAATGGCTGAATGTCCACTTAAAAATGATTACATACATTGCAATATATGGGTCGTCAAATGTGGAAACAATGACAATACTCTGAGTATAAATAAGTAAAAAGGAATAATACTAGAAATATTATTACTAAGATTAGCAATAATGACAATTTGCTGTTTTAATACCTCATTCTAATACAACTTCCTATTCCAGTAGTTTCTTTTCAAAAACCATGTTTCTCAAACTCGTTTTCTGAACTGTTTTCTTCTTAATCTATAGCCTTGCTTTTTTTTTTTTCAAGACAATAGAAATCTCCTGTCTGTTATCTTACGTTCACTCCTAACAAGGCACATCGCCACTTGGACGTAAGAGGTTACTATTTGAGACCATGATTAACAAGATGTTATTTTGCGTTACATTTAAACTTCTGCATATCAGTACAGTCAAGAAAGCAGATAGCAGGAAGGGAATTCTAAAGAGATTTTGTTATTGCGATAATCGTCTTGTTCGCTCAGAGTTTTCTCGACTTGTCTGGAGCGATTTCGGTCAAAAATATAATATTCACACTGAATTAATAGAATATGTAATCTTTATTTTACACAAACTGTTTAGGTTTTAATGTAGATATGTATCAAGTTAATGGTTGAGGCAAATATGATTAACATTAACTTTTAATTTCACTACTTCCAAACGCTTCCTCATTCCAGCATACTATCATACCTAGATACCTACCTGCTATAACAGATAAGACATTTAACAACTTCACTCAGTTCTGCTATGATAGGAATAAGTTAGAAATGTGCTGGTATCTAGTACTTATATTTAATAGATTTAATATAGATATTCATGTTAGTAATGTTGAATTACCTGAAAATGAAAAGATTTGCCATTTGAAAAGTACTACTACTATTACAACAACAACAATAATTCTTTCGTTTATCAACGTCTCTTTGGAAAAGGATGGGATTCATTTCCAAAGGATTTCCCTTAATCCCGGCTTCAAACCAGGAGCTTCAAAGATTAAGGGTTTTCCTAAGGATGTTGGTACCTACAATTGCAGAGGTCTGAAGGCCGCCTAAAACATTGGGGATTTGTAGTTTTTTCCATTGTCCTTCCAAACAACTTACTACTACTCCTAGGGTACCAACTACGGCCGGGATTATTTGTGTTTTAACCCCGTGTATACGCCTTATCTCCAAGGCCAATGGAGCATAATTTCACCACTTCTTATTCTCCTTCTCTCTCACATTCCTGTCCCAGGGTACTGAAAAGTCTACAATCTGCCAGTTTTTTGAGACCTTGTCAATGACGACCAAATCCGGACGATTATGTTCCAATTGCTTAGTCGTTATGACACTTTTGTTCAACCATACTTCTACCTTGCCATCCTCACTTGTTCTCACTTCATCGGGCATCTCTTCAAACTATTTTCCAGCACACTTCACCCCAACCCTCCTACACGCCTCCCAATATATCCGATGTCCCATGTGATCGTGTCTTTTGCGGTACTCTCTCTAATAATAATAAGTTAAGATAACATTAATAACAGTAGAAGCACTAGAAACAATATTTTAAAACTTTGAAAAGAAAAAAAAATGGGAGAGGTTGGAATTAGAGGAATGGCTGAGAAGATACAATGGATTTCAGTAATGAAAACGGTTGAAATATTAAGAAAAACCTTTGAATGCAGAAATTAATACACATGATTCACAAACTCTAGCTGGACATACAGAAACTGTTACAGAGGTAAAACAAAAAGTACCAGATGGAACCATGAAAACTGAAACTGTAGAATTGTAAGTCAATTTCTCTGCGCCATCGCCTTCTGTCTCCCTTTTTTCTAGTCTCACCATAAACTGGTGCCACACCAAATAAGCAAGGAGGGTCCAGGAGGATGGATAGATTGTGGAGAGAAAGCACTAACCAGACCTCCACTGGATGAGTGCGAAGAGGACTGGGACATTGGGCAGGCTTATTGCCACCCAAATCCCTGTGAAGACCGATGGTCGCTACTGATGAGAAATCAATTGTAAACGGCTATTGCAATAACGCGAACTATTTTGCAAAGGTTATTGAAATAGGTGGAGAGTACTGGAAACCTGAGGAGACTTGTTGTCACTCAGACTCCGGAGAATACCACAAGTTGTTCTCAAAGAGAAACCTTTGATGGTGGCCTGTGTGGCTACTCTTAATGAGAAAATAATAATAATCGGATTCTAGCAATACTTGTCAAACCTGTTGTCTCATGATTAGAAGCGGTACCTTTTGGGACTTTAGCCGAATATATCTATAAAACTAAAAATTAAATATGAGTAGTCACTATATGATAATGACATGTTCTTTAAATTTCTTTAAATATGTTTTGCAATTCAACATTATTATTAATAACTGAAGGTTGATGGGCTCAGCTAATTTATTGGCTTTAGAAAATATATAGATGCACCAGAGTTATCTCCCATGCCCTACATTAAGGCTATAGAAATACCTCTCTTTAAATAACAAAAACTGGCAGCCATTTTGATTGAATTAGGGTTAGGGTTCCATAAACGATGTTGCTTACGATGAATTCAAAACTGTTTCGTTTGATTTCTTCCCTTTTAACACATGGAATCTTAAAGACATAATTAACAAGCTCACTGAAGCTTACTTGATGATTGCAAATATTTTGTTTTAACTGAATCTGAAAGGATTCAGAAGAATGCTTAGCCTGAAACCCTTTGAAATGCGGTAATTAATAAAAGAGTCAACTGTTTACTTTATTTATTATCTATGAATCGATTGAAAGCTAGACTAATATAAGATAATTTATATCATGTTTTGGAATTTGTTCTTGGTTCGAAATAAGTTTTACGCTTGAAAGAATAAAAGTAACTATTTTGTACAAATATATATTAGAGTAATAATTTGTCCATAAATCGTGACATTATCACACATAAAATATATTCTAAAAATAACTATTAAATTATCAAGAAAAATATAAAAATATAACTATATATATATATATGTATGTATGTCGCACCTCAACACACACGCATATATACATATATTCACGTCAATACACACATATATTCATCTCAATACATATATATATTCATCTCAATACATATATATATATATATTCATCTCAATACATATATATATATATATATTCATCTCAATACATATATATATATATATTCATTTCAATACATATATATATATATTCATCTCAATACATATATATATATATATTCATCTCAATACATATATATATATATATTCATCTCAATACATATATATATATATATTCATCTCATTACATATATATATATATATTCATCTCAATACATATATAAATATATTCATCTCAATACATATATATATATATATATATTCATCTCAATACATATATATATATATATATATTCATCTCAATACATATATATATATATATATATTCATCTCAATACATATATATATATATATATATTCATCTCAATACATATATATATATATATTCATCTCAATACATATATATATATATATTGCTCACAATACATATATATATATATATTCATCTCAATACATATATATATATATATTCATCTCAATACATATATATATATATATTCATCTCAATACATATATATATATTCATCTCAATACATATATATATATTCATCTCAATACATATATATATATTCATCTCAATACATATATATATATATTCATCTCAATACATATATATATATATTCATCTCAATACATATATATATATATTCATCTCAATACACATATATATATATATTCATCTCAATTCATATATATATATATTCATCTCAATACATATATATATATATTCATCTCAATACATATATATATATATATTCATCTCAATACATATATATATATTCATCTCAATACATATATATATATATTCATCTCAATACATATATATATATATTCATCTCAATACATATATATATATATATTCATCTCAATACATATATATATATTCATCTCAATACATATATATATATTCATCTCAATACATATATATATATACATTCATCTCAATACATATATATATAAATATTCATCTCAATACATATATATATATATATTCATCTCAATACATTTATATATATTCATCTCAATACATTTATATATATTCATCTCAATACATATATATATATTCATCTCAATACATATATATATATTCATCTCAATACATATATATATATTCATCTCAATACATATATATATATTCATCTCAATACATATATATATATTCATCTCAATACATATATATATATATTCATCTCAATACATATATGTATATATTCATCTCAATACATATATATATTCATCTCAATACATATATATATATATCAATACATATATATATATATCTCAATACATATATATATATATCTCAATACATATATATATATATATCTCAATACATATATATATATATCTCAATACATATATATATATATATCAATACATATATATATATCTCAATACATATATATATCTCAATACATATATATATATATATCTCAATACATATATATATATATATCTCAATACATATATATATATATATCTCAATACATATATATATATATCTCAATACATATATATATATATATCTCAATACATATATATATATATATCTCAATACATATATATATATATATCTCAATACATATATATATATATCTCAATACATATATATATATCTCAATACATATATATATATCTCAATACATATATATATATATCTCAATACATATATATATATATTTCAATACATATATATATATATATTTCAATACATATATATATTTCAATACATATATATATATATATTTCAATACATATATATATATATATTTCAATACATATATATATATATTTCAATACATATATATATATATATATATATATATATATATATATATATATTTCAATGCATATATCTATATATAATTCAATACATATATATATATATATTTCAATACATATATATATATATTTCAATACATATATATATATATTTCAATACATATATATATATATATTTCAATACATATATATATATTTCAATACATATATATATTTCAATACATATATATATTTCAATACATATATATATTTCAATACATATATATATTTCAATACATATATATATTTCAATACATATATATATATTTCAATACATATATATATATTTCAATACATATATATATATATTTCAATACATATATATATATATTTCAATACATATATATATATATTTCAATACATATATATATATATTTCAATACATATATATATATATTTCAATACATATATATATATTTCAATACATATATATATATATATTTCAATACATATATATATATATTTCAATACATATATATATATATATTTCAATACATATATATATATTTCAATACATATATATATATTTCAATACATATATATATATTTCAATACATATATATATATTTCAATACATATATATATATTTCAATACATATATATATATTTCAATACATATATATATATTTCAATACATATATATATATTTCAATACATATATATATATATATTCATCTCAATACATATATATATAATTTAAAGTAGATCAGAATAATAGTCGAAAGAGCAAAGTGTATTTTGATGTAATGGTAAAATTACTAGTTTAATTAAAATACACGGAAAGAAAAAGTGCTCGTGGTAATTTAGATATATAATAAGCTCGATAGGTAAATATCCTGGAGCTAATTTAATATTTAGCGTTCTTTTTGAAAATTTATCATTTCATAAGCTGAAAAGCTATAGCAAGCATCTATATAAGTACTTTAACCATAGTTCCTGATTTCAAATGGCGAAAAATTAAAAGGTAAATATTTGTACGTATGTTTTTGTGTATATATATGTAGATCTATGTATATGTATATATATGTTGTATACTTTTTCATATATATGCATGTATGTATTTGTATATGTATGTATAATATTGTACGTAAACTAAATTTATATTTATAATTTTACTCTATTTTATTTCTATCCCTAACTCATATTAATTTTCTTATCAAGTTTTAAATCCATACCTTTATTTTATTTTTTTACAGATACATCTGCCTTACTTTAATGCTAGGTTTATTTATAGTGTCTTTTACATTTAATAAAAACGCTTTCCAATATTTGCTGATGAGGAAACCTTGTTTAATAAAAAACTATATGCAATAATTATTGTCCGTAACTTGATGTCTACCACAATAAAAACATTGTTTTCCGAAACGATCGTACAAATAATTGATTTTTTTTCATTGTTCCTTCTTATGAAACGGATTTTTAATTTAATTATAATTTGATTTTAAAATTATCAATCACATTACTAAATACATATATATATATTCATCTCAATACATACATATATATATATTCATCTCAATACATACATATATATATTCATCTCAATACATACATATATATATTCATCTCAATACATACATATATATATTCATCTCAATACATACATATATATATTCATCTCAATACATACATATATATATTCATCTCAATACATACATATATATATTCATCTCAATACATACATATATATATATTCATCTCTATACATACATATATATATATTCATCTCAATACATACATATATATATATTCATCTCAATACATACATATATATATATTCATCTCAATACATACATATATATATATTCATCTCAATACATACATATATATATATTCATCTCAATACATACATATATATATATTCATCTCAATACATACATATATATATATTCATCTCAATACATACATATATATATATTCATCTCAATACATACATATATATATATTCATCTCAATACATACATATATATATATTCATCTCAATACATACATATATATATATTCATCTCAATACATACATATATATATATTCATCTCAATACATACATATATATATTCATCTCAATACATACATATATATATTCATCTCAATACATACATATATATTCATCTCAATACATACATATATATTCATCTCAATACATATATATATATTCATCTCAATACATACATATATATTCATCTCAATACATACATATATATTCATCTCAATACATACATATATATATATTCATCTCAATACATACATATATATATATTCATCTCAATACATACATATATATATATTCATCTCAATACATACATATATATATATATTCATCTCAATACATACATATATATATATATTCATCTCAATACATACATATATATATATATTCATCTCAATACATACATATATATATATATTCATCTCAATACATACATATATATATATATTCATCTCAATACATACATATATATATATATTCATCTCAATACATACATATATATATATATTCATCTCAATACATATATATATATTCATCTCAATACATATATATATATATTCATCTCAATACATATATATATATATATATTCATCTCAATACATATATATATATATATATTCATCTCAATACATATATATATATATTCATCTCAATACATATATATATATATTCATCTCAATACATATATATATATATATTCATCTCAATACATATATATATATATTCATCTCAATACATATATATATATATATATATTCATCTCAATACATATATATTCATCTCAATACATATATATATATTCATCTCAATACGTATATATATATATTCATCTCAATACGTATATATATATATTCATCTCAATACATATATATATATTCATCTCAATACATATATATATATATTCATCTCAATACATATATATATATATTCATCTCAATACATATATATATATTTTCATCTCAATACATATATATATATTCATCTCAATACATATATATATATTCATCTCAATACATATATATATTCATCTCAATACATATATATATATTCATCTCAATACATATATATATTCATCTCAATACATATATATATATATTCATCTCAATACATATATATATATATTCATCTCAATACATATAGATATATTCATCTCAATACATATAGATATATTCATCTCAATATATATAGATATATTCATCTCAATATATATAGATATATTCATCTCAATATATATAGATATATTCATCTCAATATATATAGATATATTCATCTCAATATATATAGATATATTCATCTCAATATATATAGATATATTCATCTCAATATATATAGATATATTCATCTCAATACATATATATATATATATCTCAATACATATATATATATATCTCAATACATACATATATATATTCATCTCAATACATATATATATATTCATCTCAATACATACATATATATATATTCATCTCAATACATACATATATATATTCATCTCAATACATACATGTATATATTCATCTCAATACATACATATATATATTCATCTCAATACATATATATATATTCATCTCAATACATACATATATATATATTCATCTCAATACATACATATATATATTCATCTCAATACATACATATATATATTCATCTCAATACATACATGTATATATTCATCTCAATACATACATATATATATTCATCTCAATACATACATGTATATATTCATCTCAATACATACATGTATATATTCATCTCAATACATACATGTATATATTCATCTCAATACATACATGTATATATTCATCTCAATACATACATGTATATATTCATCTCAATACATACATGTATATATTCATCTCAATACATACATGTATATATTCATCTCAATACATACATGTATATATTCATCTCAATACATACATGTATATATTCATCTCAATACATACATGTATATATTCATCTCAATACATACATGTATATATTCATCTCAATACATACATGTATATATTCATCTCAATACATACATGTATATATTCATTTCAATACATACATATATATATTCATCTCAATACATACATATATATATTCATCTCAATACATACATATATATATTCATCTCAATACATACATATATATATTCATCTCAATACATACATACATATATTCATCTCAATACATACATACATACATACATATATTCATCTCAATACATACATACATACATATATTCATGTGAATACATACATACATACATATATTCATCTCAATACATACATACATACATATATTCATCTCAATACATACATACATACATACATACATATATTCATCTCAATACATACATATATTCGTCTCAATACATTCATATATAGATATATTCGCCTTAATACATACATGTATATATATTAGTCCTCGCACGACAGAGCTAGACACAAAATGTTTTAAATAATAGAATAACAATAACAAAGTCTTTCGTTGGCGAGGACTACTACTATTAACCATAACCAGTTATATAGTCCTTTTGAAATTTTCATCTATTTTTCTCGTTATGTACTGAATATTTGTTAATGAAACCTATATGAAATATGTTTCTCATGAAATTTTAAAGATTTTCTATTCTGAAAGAAGTTTTAAAAAATTTAATCTAAAAAGTTATTTTAAAGTTTTTGTTAAAATTTTTTAGATTATCTCATTATTCAGATCTGTATTACAAAGAGGGGGTTGCAATAATGAGTTGTGGTGTTAGAAGAAATACAAACTGAAACAAAGAGAATATTCAGACCTGTAATAATACGAAGAGGGGGGTGCAAAAATGAGTTGTGGTGTGAGGAGAAATACAAACTGAAATAGAGAGAAGGAGAGTTTTAAAATCTAATCTTAAAAAGATAAGATACAAGTTAGAAAAGCATTTCATCCAAGGCATGAAAATTGTTAAACAAAATGTTTTTACTATGGGCTTTAAAAATAAAGGTGTAAGATTCAATTTGAAAATTATTTATCTTCAAAGTGCACTTTTATAAATTTTACAAATTAAGGTATAAAAATTTAATTTAAATTGAATCAAAAAATTACCTGGGATTTATTTTATGTAATGTACATTTTGTTGCAAATTAAAAACATTATCTTTCACCTAGCAATTAATGATATAGATATAAAATTTTCAATGATTTTTCTTTAAAGTGGCGTATATAAATACATGCACATGTGTACATATATATCTATATATCTATAAAAGTGAATGTGTCTGTGTGTGTGTGTGTGTGTGTGTGTGTGTACAGTTCCCTACGCAATAACTGTCAATTTTAAGTCTACAGACTCGAAATTTGATATATAGAATACTGAGATTTGCGAAAATCTTTCTGATCGGTTTTCGGCCAGAAATTTGGCTGTTAAGGGGTCAAAGTTCAACGATTTGACCTTTGAGAACTCTACCAAACTCCTCCGCCAATCTTGGGTCTAAACACTTGAAATTTTAGATATAGGTTCCTTGGACATGGATCTAACTTAATAACTTGATTTAAGCCCAAAACAATAAATCTTAAGAGGTTATAATAGGGGTCAAATTTTAAAAAATCGACCGGTTTTCTTTTGTTGTTTTTTTTTTGCTCAACATACACCTCCAAACACCCGCACAACGCCGGTCTGAAATGCTAGTATATATATATACACATATTAACATGTTTCTTTGTGCGTGGATATATAGATAGAAATATTTACGTACATATGAAAAAAATTGCGAATCATCGCATTTGTTTTCGTTGAGCTCTGATTCGTTTTTTCAGCATTTTAAGTTAGTTTATAAACCATTTAAAAAATAAAGACAAATAAAATAATATCTTACGACACGCTATGCCTGCGCTCCCTTTTTCTCGCTATCTTTCTACATTTTTAATAATATTACGACTTGTGATGACATTCTCTTTTCATTTGTAATTGACTATGGCAATCTTTTCTTTGCTCTTTGTCTAATACTTTTGTTTTTCTTACACTTTTTCTTTTCTCTATTACTTTTAATAAACACAGTATATATATATATATATATATATATATATATATATATATATATATATATATATATATATATGGTGATTGTGACTTCTTGACAGAAGACCATCTTTCCCTTGCTTTATTGTTGATTATTCATTCATTTTCATGTAATTTTGAAATATTGTTATTTTTTTTATTTTTATATATATATATATATATATATATATATATATATATATATATATACACACACATTTACACACACATACATGTGGAGATGTGATCAAGATGCATCAATTTCTATCTACTGTGGGAACGAAGGTGGCTATTCAGACCAGCCCTGCTCTTACAGTCTGTTGCAAAGGTCACACTTAAGCTGAGATTGAGGGATGCCAACTGGTGCTGCTCTACTGGGGACGTTCATATGACGCTGCAGGCCTCCACTCGATTTACAGACCACAGAGCAAACAGAACATCTGTGCCCCACAGTGTTTTCCCCATTAAAGAAAGATTGATCTCCATGTGATCGCTTGTGGCTAGCTAGGACAGCTCCGGATAAAGTTATTTTACCGCATAAATCACAGATGTGGTTCTGCACGAAAGCCTCTGACAGACCTGATAGATTTGACAGATTTTTCTTCCAGATATCACGCTTCATTTTTGCATGCTCATATTTTTTCTTCTCAAAGCTATCACAGCCATGATAGATCAAGGAGCGCCACTTTTTACGATCATTGGAAGCACTTTCCCAACTGAACACGTCAATTCCAAGAGTTTTAAGATTATCTTTGATGTTATCCCTAAAGCGTTTCCTAGGTTTATGTTGTGGATGCTTTCCTTGTGTAATTTCACGATAGAACAGGCGCTTTGGCAATCTCTTGTCATCCATCCTTGTCAGATGTCCAGCCCACCTCATCTGGTTGTGTATAATCAACTTCTCGATACAAGGTACGTCAGCTTGCATGAGAACATCCACATCAGGTATAAAAGAGCTCCACCTGATGCCCAGAGTGTGTCTCAGGAATTTCTGGTGCACTCTCAGTTGTCCAGGCCTCAGAAGCATAAAGCAAGGATGGTAAAATACAAGATTGATAGACACTGATCTTTGTATGAAGAGTTATACCCCTGTCAGATCACACTCGCTTCTCTAAGCCACCAAAAGCCTTAGTGGCACGCTGTATCCTATACTTGCCCTCAGCATCCAGGGTTTCGTCTCTGGCAAGAGTACTACCCAAACACACAAATGTGTCAACCACGGCAAGTCTCTGGTTGTTGACAAAAATATTCGGTTCCACATACAAACCACTGGGTGAAGGTGTGAACATGACCTTTGTCTTCTTAAGACTAATAGTAAGCCCTAAAGACGCACAGACCCCTGTAAACAAATCCATGGTAAACTGCATATCCCTCTCACTATGGGTTACGAGATCGGCATCATCCGCATGAAGCAATTCACGAACCAGGTGCTGAAAGGGCCTTGTAGAAGCATGCAAACAACGAAGATCAAAGACCTTAAAAGTGTAGATGCTGGGATATCACTCTGCTTCACACCATTGTCAACTGAGATGGGTTCTGATAAGCATCCATTAAAGTTCAGGCGAGACTTCATATTAATATGGAGCTCCCTGAGTAATCGTAGAAATTGAGGTGGGCATCCCAACTTCCCCAGAATTATCCATAGGGCACTTCTGTTCACCGTATCGAAAGCCTTGGTCAAATCAACAAAAACCTGATAAAGCAGAACACGGTGTTCAGTACATTTCTCCTGCAACTGCCGAGCAGAGAAGATCATGTCCGTGGTTCCTCTGCCCGGACGAAAGCCACTTCGGCTTTCTGGAATGACGGATGGACAAATATACTTTAATCTATTGAGTAGAACTCTGGAAAATACTTTGCCAACTGCTTCCAATAAACTTATCCCACGATAACTTCCACAGTCGGTCCTGGGCCCCTTTCCTTTGTACAGTGATATAAGAATTGCATCCACCCAATTCTGATGAACGGGAACGCCCTTCCAGACATCATTGATAAGATGAAGAATTTCATGAACAAGTTTATCACCTCCATGTAAGAGGACTTCCACAGGAATACCATCAAGCCCTTGAGCCCTCCCAATGTTCACTTCCTTGATTGCATCTTTAATTTCATTCTCACATTGGAACTCAGACATTTCATAGATAAGCTTCTGTTGTGATAAAAATTCATTGATGACGTCCTCATCAACATTAGAGGGGTTGTCAAAGAGATCAGAATAATGCTCAGTCCAATGAAGGATAATCTTGTTAGGATCCTATATAAGGGCAATTCCATCACTTGAGAGTAGGGGAGATGTAGATAGTGTTTGAGGACCAATAGCTTTTTTAAGCAAATGGTACATGCGTTTGAAGTCTTTACGGTCTTTGTCTAATACTTTTGTTTTTCTTACACTTTCTTTTCTATATTACTTTTAATAAACACAGTATATCTATAATATATATTATAATATAATATAAAGCTGAACGTCTGTGTGTGTTTGGTCACGAATAGGCTCCTATATGGTTGACTATTATAGAAAACTGATCACATATAATGATAGAAGATGTATCGAGACACAGGAATGAGTAGGTTTGATCTGGCATAATGAGGATTCATTAAAATTGTGGGGTCTGCGTACGCGCCTGGTCCACAAAGTATGGAAATTAAATAATTTTAAAAATACAAAAAAAAAACGTTTACAAGTGTTTTTGATATAGATGTACATAAGAATACTTTGATAAGTATGTTTTAACTTAAATAGGGAACTTAACTTAAATTGTGGAGTCTGCGTTTGCGCCTGGCCTCCATAGAATGGAAATAGACACAAACTTTAATAAAGACTTTTCATATCTATCTGCGTAAGTATACTTTGATAATTATGTTTCAGTTTGAAGAAATATGGTATAATAAAATTATGGGGTGTTCGTTCACGCCTGACCTCCATAGAATGGAAATATATCACAAAGTTTAACAAGGTATTTTAATATAGATCCACAGAATATTGTGATAAGTGTTTCAGTGTGAACAGGTATGGTATAATAAATTATGGGGTTTATCTATTTTATTTTTACTTTAATCACATTTTGCTTTGGTTTTGATACCCCCAAATTCGAAGCTATCTCTTTACAACCCTTCCTTTTCATAAGCTATCATACTTTCATAAATCAGAATTTATTTTCTGTAGGCTGGTTTTGAACCCAGTCAACGACGGGTACTTTTGCTTTTAATAACCTTGTTATCACTCCTGACTACCTTTAACACACACACACACACACACACACACACACACACACACACACACACACACACACATATATAAGACATGAACATATAAACAGATGAACTCATTCAAACAAGAAGACCAGATGTTGTAATTATTAACAAGAAATAAAAGTCCTGTCAAATCGTTGACTTTGTTGGCCCAGCTGACCACAGAAAAAAAAAGAGTGATGCAAAATAGTGAAGGAGGATAGAAAGACAGGGGAGAGATTGCTGACCAGACCTCCGCTGGACAAGTGCACAGAGAACTTAGATCTTTTGGATGCTCATTGCCACTAAAATTCCAGTGGAGACCAATGGCCACTGCTAGCAGGAAATTAATGGTCAACGGCCATTTGGATAACACATTCATTTGCAAGTGTTTTCGAAAGAGGAGGAGAGTACTGAAAATCTGGGGAGACTTGTTGTCATTCAGCTTCTAGGAAACACCATAGGTTGTCTTTAAGAACAAATCCTTGATGACCTGTGTGAAAGCTTCTTGTGAGCCAATAATAAATGGTACGTCGAGGCCATAAAATTAACATTTGTGAAAATAAGCGAAATATTATGGAAAATATTTGCATGTGGAAACGTGCCAACATAACCAACAAACGGTCCCCAGCCACATTCGAAAGTCTCAGCTGATACCAGACAAAATTTTCATGAAAGGTTAAAGAGAATAGAAATACTGAATCAGGAGAGAACAAACCAGACCCCCATTGGAAAGGTTCGAGAGTACTGGAACAGTCAATATTATTGACTTTTAAATTACAGCAGAGACTAACGGTCGTAGCTTATGAGACAATCAATGGTAAATGGCTATTGCAATAGCGCAAAATTGTTAGCAAAAGAGGTCGAAGGTGCCGGAAATCTGAGGAAATGTGTCATTCGAACTCTAGAGGAAAACTCACTGGTTATCGTTTGCAACCATTAATAATGATATATCTGAAAAACTTTTATACCATAATTAGTGTATATATATATATATATATATATATATATATATATATGTGTGTGTGTATGTTAAAGGTAGTCAGGAGTGATAACTGATAAATTTAACAAGGTTATTAAAAGTAGTCAATAAAAGAAGAGCAAGATATTTATTTATATTATATTTATTAATATAAACAAATTTACAGCAATATATATCTTATTAATATAAACAAATTTACAGGGTCAACATGCAAATGATGAACATGCAAATGATGCGGACAAATAGTCGGTTTAAACCGGAAAACTCTCGTCAGGCGACTTGATAAATGGTTGATTTCGACAGAAGAAACCAATCCTATAATTATATATAAAGTGCCACGCAAAAGTATTGGATACATTACATTTTTCTTCATAATTTTAATTAGGGTTCAAGATTTTACCTAAAATTTGGTCAGTATATTCCTATTACTATTCTAACTAATGTTTGGGGTAGTAATTACAAAATTAAAGTTTAGAAAATTTATATTAAACGATTGATTAGTTTGGCAATATGCTTGGGATCATTGTCCTGCGGAAACACAAAATTGCTATTATGTCCCAACAAATCAGCAGATTTCTGGAGTTTTTTCTCCAAAATCTTCCTGTACATACGTCCATTCATTCTACCATTGATGATTTCTAGTTCATCATTACCTTTGGATGAAAAACACCCCCATACTATAATCGAACCACCGCCAAACTTAAATGTAGGAATGGTATTCTTTTTGTTATAGGCAGTGCCATTTTTACGCCATACATGTGTTTCGATTTTCGTTTCGTCTGACCAGATTACCTTGTTCCAAAATTCTTGGGGTCGTTCCCCATATGTTTTAACATAATTCAAACGTGATCTGACATGTTTAAGCTTCAATAATAGAGCTTTTCTTGGAGACCTTGATACAAAACCTGCACGATTTAGAACTCTACTGATTGTATCCTTGCTCACATTAATCCCAGCTTCTCTGAAGTCGGTTTGAAATTCACCACGAGTAAGAAAAGGGGTTTTTGTACCTTTCTGCTTACCCACCTTGATTTTTTTTTTCGTTTAATTTCCTTGGCCGACCACATCTTAGAAGATTTGCAACAGCTTCACCAGGGTTTTTAAACTTTCTAATTACGTTTCCAATTGTACTACGTGGTAGATTAAGTTCCATTGATATTATTCGATACCCTTTTCCTTCTTTGTGCTTATCAATGATTTTTTGACCAATGTCTATTGACAACTCTTTAGTTTTAGGCATTTTTATAAATGAACTAGTTGACTTTGAAGGACTGAGCCCAAACTGGAAGAATTTGATAAAATTATTTTAATATAAAGCTCTCTGATTGTTCCCTGATAACTCGTTTGCATTATTGCAACATGCTAAGCAAAAGTCATTAAAATTTATTTCAGAAAAAGAATTTTTTTAAAGTGTATCCAATACTTTTGAGTTTGTTAATTCATATTTTTCCTTAAATATAAACTTTCTAAACTTTGATTTTGTAATTACTACTCCAAATATAATTTTGAATAGTAATAGGAATATACTGACCAAATTTTAGGTAAAATATTGAACCCTAATTATAGTTATGAAGAAAAATGTAATGTATCCAATACTTTTGCGTGGCACTATATATATATATATATATATATATATATATATATATATATATATATATATTATACGAGGGGCGTGGAATAAGTAATACCTTTAACCCACTTGCAGTTGTCTGATTTAGCTGAAATTTTGCATGTGCAATGATTTATATCTCTACGGATTATGTGGCAAATTACAGCTCTGAACTAATTGTGCTTTCTGTTTTACAAGTGTTTGAACTGAGTCAGGTATGAAATGGAGCCTGTTGAATGTTGAGCAGTGATCCGGTTTTTGTATTTGAAAGGATGCACACCACAGGAGACTTTTGATGATATGAAAAAAACATGGTGATAATGCCCCATCATATAACCTTGTAAAATGCTGGCATCGTGAATTCAAACATGGCTGGAAGTCTGTGGAAACAGCTCCTAGACCTGGTCGCCCCCCTTCTGCCATTGATGAGGCATCTGTCCGTCAAGTTGAGGTTGCCATTTTGGAAGATCGGCGCATTACTATTCGCCAAATAGCCCAAGATGTCAAGATAAGTACAGGATCTGTGAAAACTATCATTCATGACCATTTGCATATGCATAAGGTGTCTGCCAGATGGATTCCCAGGTTGAGCACACCATTCCAGAAGCGAGAACGCGTCGAGTGTGCGAGGATGAATTTGGACATGTGCCAAGAAGATGAATCAAAGTTTTTCAAAAGACTGATTACACAGGATGAAACCTGGGTCCATCACTATGATCCAGAGACCAAAGCTCAGTCAATGCAGTGGAAGCACTTGGACTCACCACCTCCAAAGGAGGCAAGGGTGCAGCCCTCCGCTGGCAAGGTCATGCTCACAGTCTTCTGGGACCAGGACGGAGTAGTGATGATAGATTGACCGGCAAAGGGTACCACAATTACAAGAGCCTATTATGCTTCACTTTTGAGGAAATTAAGGGAAGCTATCAAAATCAGGAGGAGGGGCAAGATCAGCAAAGGTACCCTCCTTCTGCAGGACAACGCTCCGGTCCACAACTCGTATGTTGCCAGATCAGAAGCACGGGCGTGTGGTTATGAAATCCTACCCATCCTCCCTACTCTCCTGACCTTGCGCCCTCTGATTTTAACCTCTTGAAAGGAAAGCGTTTCCCAGATGATGCAGCCTTGATTTCTGTTATCACGTCATGGTTAGAGGACCAACATGGGGTGCTCTACAAAAACGGTCTCCAGAGCTGCATCAAACGATGAGAGAAATGCATAACTCTGGGTGGTTCCCATGTAGAGAAAGTCTAATAACTGTGCCAAGTTTCGTTGCTCTACTACTATGGGAAGTAGGTCACGGGCATTACTTATTGCACGCCCCTCGTATTGTTGTTGCACTGACTGTTGCGTTATTTTGTTAAGATCCATCTGTATAGATGTGTGCATGGTTTGGATACTTTTCTTTAATTTTATTGAGATCATGGTAAGTTATTGGATGGGTACGTTTCTTTTCATGTTTACTTAAACTTAGATCAATATTGGGGGGGGGGGTACGATTTTCCAGGGAGAGGTTTTGAATAGGACAGTTTCATGGATTTTGGTTATGGGTAGATTTGCTTCTTTGGAGATTGGTTTTATTCTGAGTACAAAAGTCTTTATTGTATTTTCTTTTTGGTCGAAAAGATGTTTACGATTTAGGTTTTAAGTGCTATTGTGCGCTTGGTTTTTGGGGTTGGCTGTTAATTTTGTGTAGTACTTTAGATCTAGGTTTTGATTTCTAAGCATTGGAGGGGTTTCATGCACTTCTGCATATAGGCTTTCTACAGAGGAGGTTTGAAATGCTCCAAGTGCTAGTCTTAGTCCAAAGTTGTATATTATGTTGAGGATTTTTAGATATGACTTTCTGATGGATTGATATATAAAGCTGCCATAGTCTATTTTAGATCTGATTAGAGTTCTATATAGTTTGAGTAGCGTGTTCTTGTCGGCTTCCCAATCTGTATAGGTGTTGACTCGTAGAAGTTATAGTGTTTTATTGCATTTGGTTTTAACATAATTGATTTGTTGAATGAAGTTTAAGATTTTGTCAAAAATGATTCCAAGGTGCCTTGTGTTCGTTTACGAGTGGAATTTTTTCACCTTCAATCTGTAAGATTAGAGTTAGGGTGGAGTTTGCGTACCTTACAGAAATGAATACTTTTGGTTCTAGTTTTGGAAAATTTGCAACCATTTTTACTTGCCCATTTATTAATTTTCTTTATCTTGTGTTGTAATTTTCTTTCGATGGTGTAAACATATAAGGATATTTAGCTGACTGAGCAGTCATCTACGATTAGGAGCTATATATACATATATACATATATCAGGAGAAAGTTCTTTTATAATATTGTTTATTTTGATGTTGAAGAGAGTTGTTGACAATATGCTGCCTTAAGGTACTCCTTCTTGATTCTGTGGATCTGATAAAGTAGGGTTTATGCGAATTTGGAAAGATCTGTCTGTTAGGAAGTGTTTTATGAATTCAGACAGTCTGCCTTTTAGTTCAATGTTGTGGAGATCTTTTATGATGCTGTGTTTCCAAATAGTTTTGTATGTTTTTCTTAAGATCGAAAAAACAGATGTTACATGTTCCTTATTAATGAAAGCTTTTTCGAGGTTAGTGATGTGGTTTATACATCCTCGATTTTTTTGGTACCCACATTAAGTTTTTGAAATTATTTTGTTGTTATCTAAATACCATATGAGACGGTAAATGATTATTCTTTAATATGTTTTGCATAGGAAGCTCCTGAAATCTGCAATTTTCTGGGTTTAATGGATTTTTTCACAATTTGGGTATTGTATTACTGTTGCTCGTTTTCATAAACTTAGGACATATTTTGTTTCCCGTATCGTATTATAAATTTCGAGGAAGAGTTTTATGATTCAGGCGTGATTTGTTTAAATAAATTGTATTGCACTTCATCTGGTCCTATTGCCGAATTGTGGGATTTTTCTATGGCGGTTTCTGGTTCATTGAGTGGGAAGCTTACATTGTAAAGCTCTTGGTTTTTGGAGTAAAAGTTTATTTTGCATTTTTCTTCATGTTTCTTAAGTATTTGACATTGTAGTGTTTTGATGGTGAATTTTCGGCAAAGGATTTAGCTAGTGTGTTGGTAATATCTTTTTTTCGTTTATTATTAGTTTTTCTTGTGAGGAGATGTTTGATTGGGTTAGGATTATATTTTCCGGATATTTTCCTAATTATTTTCTAGATGGTTTTGGATTTAGTGGCGATGTTGATTTTGTTAAATTGTTGCCAGCAAATATTTTGGATTCTTTAATTGTTTTTCGAGTTCTAGCTCTTTGGTGTTTGTATTCTATTAAGTTGTTGGTTGTTTTTTGTTTTTTAAATTTTCTTAGGGCTGCCTTTCTGTCTGATAGCAGTTTTACATTCTGGATTAAACCATTGTTTGTTTGGGTTTTTTTCAGAAGTAGAATTTTTGGGTATGCATCTTTCTGCTATTTTTATGAGTATTTTGGTGAATTCTTCCACTGTTTTGATTTATTATTCTGTTAATTTTTTGGCTATTGTTATCAGTACTTCCATTGTTTGGCGTTCTGTGAATTGTAGTGAACAGAGTTATTTGAATTTGGGTCGGTTTGCTTTGTTTGTGTTCCATATGGGTATGTGATTTTGGATGGAGTTATTGTAATTGATTATAATAGGGTAGTGATCATATCCACAGGGTTCTTCGTAGGTGCTCCATGTGTAATTCAAGAAACTTGATGGATCGCACATGGTAAGATCAATTGCACGAGTTGATCCGTTTGTTGGATTTAAGTATCGGGATTATTTTGATTGAGGAGGCATAAGACATTTTTGTTAATTAGTTGTTCAATTTTCTTTTCTTTTGAGTTTGTTACTTTATATCTCCATAGCATACTATGGCAGTTAAAGTCTCCCAGATGGAAGAACAGTACAGGTAGTTATTTTATTCAATTTTCTAATTCATTTTCATTTATTGGTTCATTAGCGAGAAGTATATTGAGCAGATTGCGATTGTTTGAGTTGTGATTGCTTGGAGATTTGTTTTGACAGAGAAATTACTTTGAGGTATATCACTCTTTACACAAATTGAGATGCCTCCATTAGCACGAATGCCTGTTATGGAAATAGTTGTATTGTTCATAGTTTGCTGTTTTAAAATTGCTATTGCTTTGTAGGCTGGATTGAAGTGTGAAATGAGTATAAGAAGTTCGTTATAATTAGATCTTATTCCACAATTCCATTGGATGATTTGTTTTTATTTCTATACATGAGGTTGTTTAATTTTCCTCTATTTTCATCTCTTTTGAGATGGACAGCTTGTCTTTTGTTTGAGTTAATGTATTTTGTTGAGTGTTTTCTTTTTTTTTGTTTGAATCTGGATGGTATGTTTTTGTTTTAGCTTCTTGCTCAATTTTTTCATTTTGATTGCATGTGTTGGTTTTCTTTTTTATCCATGCGGTTTTCGGTTTCCATTTTTTCTAGAATTTGGAATCTATTTTGAGTGTCCATTGTTTGGTTTTCTTCTTTTCTGGAACGTTCTTTATTTGCGGTTTTATCATTGCTTATGTTTTTATTAGTCTCTGTTGATCGTTTTGTTGGTTTCTGTGATATTTTTTTAATGGTTCTGTTGTAGATGGAATATTATTTTCTTTGTTTGGATTTTTTATTTCTATAGTTTGGTTATTCAAATTGGAGTATTTTTCTTTTAGGCTATTTTGAATTTCTGGCCATTCTTTAATGTTTAATGTAATTAGTTTGTTTATCAGTTCCTTATATTAATGTGTTTCATTATGTTGGTGTGGTTTAGTTGTTTTTTGTGTTATCTCAGTATATGTGTTGCCTTTCAAGTACGTATCAAATATTTGCTGGTTTCTGGGAAAGTTATTTTTTTTTATATACTTTACTTCCATTATTTCTTTTTCGTTTTTACATGTTTTACATATTTTAAAGAAGACCGGGTAAGTGTCTTTACGGTTTGCACGTTTTCTTTCATTTATTCATTCTTCTTCGGCATGGTCTGGCTCTCTGTTGCCGCATTTTCCACATATTTTTTATTCCTTTACAGACTTCTTTATGATGTCCATATTTTTGGCAGTTAAAACCCCTTACGGAGCTACAATGTATTGTTCTTCTTTTACGTCTAAGTAGCCGATCTTGATTTCGTTGGTGTGTTGAAAGTTAATATATATGTATTTGTACTTATTGTGTCTTTTTATATTGATATGGGTGCGGCTGATCACTCCTTGTTTTTTCAATTCGGTTTTTAATTCTTCTTCTGTTGCTAATGATAGCTTGTAGCTTCGAATCACTCCTTTTGAAGTGTGTAGAAAGACTTTGCATTTATACTCATGGAAATTCTTCATTTTAAGTAGAGATTGGGCATCTTTACAATTAGTTACTACAACTAGTCATGTTATTTTTTCGTCTTATTTCATCTTATTTTTTTAAATTGTTTTTGGTTTCTTTTTTGTTGATATTATCTTTTCTATTAGAAAAGGTGATAAATCTCCAATCTTTTCCTTTGCATATAGTTGGTACGGTTTTCTTGGTTTTGGATCTTTTTTCGTCATCTCAACTAGAGAGGTCAGAGCCAGTAGAATTTCTTTTAAGGGGTTTGCGAGGAAAGCATTTGTTTTTTTTTTCAGCCATGTATTCTGGGGTTTATTTATCATCACCCACGCTCCCTACCCACCTCGGAGTCCAATATTGGGACATAAGGAGGAAACCCATTTGCCTTGACCATGTCGGGGATTTGTGGAGGATATACTCTTTTGTTTTTAAGTTAGGATATACTCTTTTGTCTTTAAGTTCTCAAGCGCTTTCTATTTTCCTATTCATCAAAAATACATATGTCCAGATGAAGTGTTGAGTTCTGGTGTTTTCAATTGATTGACCATTGCCACCACCTTCTAGCACTTACTTAGTTTGCCTATTTTTGGTAATGAGAAAAAAAAAGACGTTGGAATACTTTTAAGTTTTGTTCTTTGTTATGGTAGTTAGCATTTAGAGTGTAATTGCTAGGGTTTGGCGTTATTGGCAAATTGGTTGGATCAAGTCTATCTGACCACCCGTCTAGCCAAAGTAAGAGTCGAAGTGATGTTGACCAGCCTTCTATACACTCAGGTCTAGGTCAGCTCAATCACTAGGATCACGTCCTAAATCATTACAGGTAGTAACCCATGGCTAACTGGTTGCCCCATTGAGGGATTTTTACCCTCTTCAAGAGGGGGGGGGCAATCGGCTTATTCTGATGGCCTACCGACAGGGTAAAAAAAAGGTTCACAGTTTCCTATATTTATTCAGATTATTATTAAATTTACTGATTTTGTAAAGAAAGGTACAGATAAAGGTAAAACTTGTTTTGGATTTTATTGTTTTTATTTCCGGTCCTGCAGAACATGATTTAGTTTTGTGATGGAAAGGATTTATAATATTCTTGATTAGTATGTTTTAAGTCAGGAAGCCAGTAAGAAAGTGGGGGTGGAAAAAGAAAAAAAAAAACTGGAAGGGACGGTTTTTTATAATGGGCTTTGCAGAACATGGTTTAGTTGTGCAGAGTTAAAAACAAACAAAAAAATAAAGGTGTTAATGTAGGTGAATTTGAGTCAGGGAGCATCTACAGACAGTCTGATCTGGTTGCACCATGTCATGTTTGTGATGTTCCTGACGTATGACCAAACCAAGTAATTTAGTGGGTTCAGTTCGGGGAAGGAAAGGGGCCAGTGAGAGAAGAGTACAAAGTCGTAACACTCCTTCTGAAGCCCTGCTTGGATTTGTGGGCCGGTGCCGAATCCTCCTGCCACACCCAGGGTCTGCCAGCGGCCACCTGATTGCACCAGTGGATAATTACAATCCTCAGCACAACCATGTACACTTTAGTGTTGACTTTCAAGCCGACTTCGAAGATGTGAGGTTGCATGAATTGGCCCTCACTTGAAACCACACCAAAGACCATAACCGTGGCCGGAAACTTTTCATTATCCTGGGAACGTCCCAGTTTATATATATATATATATATATATATATATATATATATATATATATATATATATATATATATATAAAGTGATAAAAACTAACATTACATATAACATTATTGATTGAATCATCAAATGTTCAAAAACAAATAGTAACGGTTTTCCTTATTCCATGGGCTTCAAGAATTTGTACTTTATCTCCAGAATAAAAACAGTAAAATAAAGAACTTTCTAGTCATTATGTCAACACATTTACATATAATTATTATTTATATATAATTATTATTATTATTATTATTTGATAAGTATGTTTTGTGTCTATTAGTGTTTATTAACAATAATTAAAATTCAGTTTAGAATGATGGCAAAGTCATGCAGAATATGCATAGTTTCAAGGTTGTCTTTAAATATAAAGTTTCATCAGGACCAAAAGCCACCCAATGACAAGGGTTTATGAATTAGATGTATTGTGAATTAAATGATAAAGCATATTAGAGGATTGAAAATGATGAATTGAATGACCAAAGTTTGACATAATCGAAGCTTTTACTATTATTCGTCTTTAAAATTTTTATTAAGTAATCGATAATTAAGAGGTGGGTGTAGTTTGCTTGAAGCATTGTATAGTATGTAGTTAAATAGAATTGTAGAATGCGGTACAATGCAGAAGTAACGAAAAGACACAAGCTGAAGCAGGTGAGAAATTTATTAATACAACTTATAAATACATGTGTACATATTCATATTTCATATACGCAGTATATTTATATTTGCACAGTGGTTACCTGGGAAAGTCGGTCTGGTGGTATGTCCATGTAATATAATATTTCGAGAAAGATCTCTTCATCAGATATTTACTTGACTTTGACAAAGTCAACTATAGCTGCGGTATAGTTACTGCTTACAACAGCACGTTTGTCAATGTCAAGTAAATATCTGACGAAGACATCTTTCTTGAAATATTATATTACACGGACATACCACCAAACCGACTTTCCCAGGTGACGACTGTGCAAATATAAATATACTGCGAATTTGAATATGTACACATGTATTTATAAGTTGTATTAATAAATTTCTCACCTGCTTCAGCTTGTGTCTTTCCGTTACTTTTGCATTATACCGCCTTCTACAATTCTATTTAATTAAGTAATTATTTCTTTCTTGGTTTAGGAAGTACAAATATAGGGATATCATAATATAAGAGTTATTGCTTGTTTTACTATCAATTCATGTAAAACTTATATGAATGAAGATAGAAATTGTGAGTTTTTATTATTCGCTATTAAACAGCCACTTGATATGGCTTGGGTCATAAATGTTGCGAAAGTAAAAAATGGGACGCAATATGAATTCCGTCGTCAAAGCAATTATTTGGCATTGATAATTATGTAAATTGGGTTATAAGGGTGTAGCTTTTTAAGAAGCGGCGAACTTTAAATTTAAATAAATCACAGAAAAATATTTTTAATATACAAAAATGTGATTTATTCAAAAGATAAACTTTTGGCATTTATAATTTAAATACAATTTTGGCATATAGCCCCAACGTCTCGCACGTCATGGCGTGAAAAAGAGGTCCAATTTTCACAACTATGCATTTAATTAGGCTATATTTCGGCATTAACATGTCGAATGTTGTCGACCAAGTTGTGTATTGTGTTTTGTTTATCAATGTAGATTTTACATATCCCTAAAAAATATAATCTAATGGGGTTAAATCGCATGAATGCAGTGACCAGTTGACCGGTCCATTTTGTGAAATTATTCGTTCACGTTTCGAGCATATTGTGCACAGTGCGACATGTGGCTTTGTTCATGCTGAAACCACATAATTGTCAGACCACTCTGAACTTAAAATAACCGATAGTTGCTTAATCTACGATTAACGAAAATAGAGCCGTCAATTTAAAGTTCGCTGCCTCTAAAAAACACCTTATGTATTTCAGTTGCAAGACAAAGTTACAATTGAAAGGTATGGCAAAAGAATTAAATATGTTGAAGACTAATGCTCGTATTTAGAAAGGGGAACGCGGACAGATTTATACTTATAATTAGATTAATAACTCTGCAAAATGCGATTAAATTATTTTGCTTTTTATTTCTTATTAACTACAAATGATAAAATCATTAGCGATTATGATGCAATTGGTTCATGGCACTTGACTTGATTTCTATGTATAATGACTCATGTCAAGCGATCTATTTTTAGAAATCTTTTACACACATTTTTACTCTATTTAGTTACAGGAATAGACCGGAAGCTAATATAACTGAAACATGTATACTATTGCAGATGTTGAAGTATACCTAGGGAATTGGCTTCAGAAAAATGTCATGTAATCTAAAACTACTCAGCAGCAACACACATTACAAAGACTTCATAAAAAGAAATAAACATTTGTCATCTTGCTACGTGCTAAAAAAGTGAAGTGGTCGATCATAGGTGAGCACGGTTCGAAAGGCTCTCTTTATAATAATATTTTTATTTTTTTATTTATTCATTTTTTTTATTACATTTTCACCCCAAACAAGGCACATTGCCACTTTGGTGTAGGGGGCTACTATCAGCGTCAGCAACTACTGGGACACTATGTAGGGATTTGGGCAGCAAGATGTCGGGTCACGTTGCACTTGAACTTCTGCATGTCAGTACAGTTAGGGAAGCAGGATTCTGGAATGGAATTCCAGAGTCTAGCGGTTCTGGGGAAAAATCTACTGGAGTAGAAAGATCTTTTACATCTAGGGATCTCTACTTTGTGGGGGTGGGATTTAGCTGCCTGTCGGGTTTGTCGAGGGTGTCTGCGTCGTGAGGGCACAAGTGTCTGCAGTTCATCAGAGCATTCACCATTAAAATGCTTGTAGAACAAGCAGAGGGATGCAACGTTTCGTCGATGGGACAGAGGCTGAAGCTTAGATGCCAGTTCAGGCCCTATCAGATTGGTGCTTTTCCTGACAAGAGTCGCCAATGCCAGCATTACTCTATTTATCCCTTCTCTAAATCGAAAATATCTCAGTAACGGGACTACATAACATCGCCTGACAATGTAAGAGTATATCAAAGTCTCATTTTGTACTTCTATGTATTATAAGAAGTATTTCTGAAGTTATGCTCTGGAAATCTTGACAACTCAGAAACAATATATATGTGATAAAGTTGTGATTTTGCAAGGTTTTTACTGTTAACAAAGAGTATCAGATCCAGTAATCAAATTTGGAAAAATCGAAAATTATAATTTCGACCATGACCGAAATTTTCAAAGTCAAAGGTTAACAAGATCATATAATATGTTAAACCAGATTGGCTTTGGGTCCAACCGGCTAGCGGATTTTATCATCAGCCTCCAAAACCAACTTCGATAAGATAATTTCTGTAATGATCTTGTCCCAGTTGATGGAAATGTAATGCTCGTTCTGTGCAGTTCTAGGAGGTCCACCTTCCCAGGCTTTGCTTTCTCTCTTTAAGAAGGGGTTAGTTTATGGCTAATTTGAGGCGTTTGGCCAGGGATGTCCACAGGACTGCACAGGCTTCTTTTACAGGGTTAAAGAGCTCGTCTTCTGGTGTACTGACTTTTTCAATCCCACTTTTCGAGCCTGGTTCCCGCAGTGAAGGAGACCTAAATACCCTGTGATGAAGCCATCTGAAAATACCACAAAAATATGCGACTCACCTTTTCATTAACTTTGGACTAAATACCTCAAAATTGAATTCATTCGAAGGTAGAAAATAACCGACATTTTGACTAAGTTTGGTGACGATTGATCAAGCAATGTGAACGCTAAACTGTACATAAACAAACATAGTGGCAAACTAACAAATTCGACTGAAAACATAACCTTCTTGGCGGAGGTAATAATATTAAATTAAAAGGCAACAACATCGGAAATGTGTCTTTTACATGACTGTGAAAACTGTTGCACTCGATGGTTTTAAAGTATTAAAAAAAATCATTAGGATGATTAAGTTTCATTTTGATTTCTAATATTGTTCAACATATTTATGCAATGCCCACCAATACTTAATTATATAAAAAAGGATTTTACTTAAAAATGCATCCGTCAAATCGATTGAGAGACGTGTTGAATCATGACAAACATTTTAGATTTTATGCCATCAACTTATGATGCGTTAGAAATAATCTCATCCATTGATATGTTATTATGATTACTAAAATAATGCCTCCACAAACTTTAAAAGTTTAAGAAAAAAAAAATGGTTTTAAATCTTCGAGTGTTCAAGTTTTTTTGTTTTTTTTTCGATTTATCGTGGTTTTAGTTTTCAGACGTTTTCACAAATAATCATTCCTTTTACAATAAGAATTCCCAAAAACATATTATTAGTTGCTTCTTATCTATACATTTCTGTTTATTTAATCAACGTTTTGTTCCCGAAAAACTTTTATATATTTTATGTAAAATGTAAAGTAGTCTGCTCTCCTTTAGCAATTACAAGACGCCTCTCCAACTACCGATATCCATGACAAATAATAGCCTACCTGAGTATTCTTCATTCAAATTCTCCAGCCTAACATTCTCGAAAAATTTGAACTGGAACAAATACATTACGGACATGGCTAAGGCTGCTGAAATGAACATAGGTGCCTCTATCGAACTAGAAGACTACTCACACCTGAGAGTATTCTGTACCTCTATAAGGCAACTATTTAACCATGTATGGAGTATTGTTGTCACACCAGAACTAGTGCATCTACCACTAACCTCTCCATCTTGGATAAGGTCCAAATAAGAGTTTTTAATCTAATAGGTCCCACTTTGTCAACTAAACTCTAACTCCTGTCCCATCGCTGCAATGTTTCATTTTTGTGCCTGTTTTACAAATATTTTAATAGAATGTACTCTGATGAACTCAATGCACTTGTGCCCCCCTCGATGTACATATCCCGACAAACCCGCCTAGCAACAAAATCTCACCCCTTCACTGTTGGGGTTCCTAAATGGCAGAAAACTTTCTATTCTAATAAAAGTTTCTTTCTTCAAACAGCTAGACTTTGGAATTCCTTTTCAGCTACCTGTTTTCTTGACTGTACTGATATGCAGAAGTTTGAATGTAACGTAAACCAAAGTCTTGTTATTCTTGGCAATATTTCTTAGGCAGGGTCCAAAATAGTATCCTCTTACGTTCAAGTGGCGATATGGCGCATTAGGAGCGAACATGAGTTTAAAAAAAAAAAAAAAAAGTCGAAGGTGACGTAAAACATTCTCTTATGTGGTGGTGGTGGTGGTGGGGGGCGCCCGACCTTGTTCAGTCGTAAAATACACATAATATATTTTAATTCATGCCCATTCCTTATTTATTATTACAGAGCCAATTCTGTATTGAATATTATATATTGATGTCTCCGTTTAGTCTCAAAAGACAAAGCAAATCTATGTGTAATTGTGAGGCAAAGGTTGCGCAATATCCAACCACACCTCTCTTGAATCGGCACTGCTTGTCCAGTGGCAAGGATAAGTCTAGGACGAGTGGAAACAATGCCGAGATAATCGGAGAGCACAGACAGCATCTGGAAGTCCCAAATGGTCACCCATTTCATACTGCCCAGGTTAAAAGTTGCTTAACTTCAGTGGTTCAACAGGAACCGGTGTGTCAACGTGATTATGCCGTGTATATATATATACTAGACGACCCGTTGGGTCAGTATGTTATATTAGCTATGGAATTCATGTATGAGCGTAACACTTGTGACGTAAAGAACATAAGTCGAACTTCAAAACGATACTGATCTTGTAGAAATCCGTCGCCTCTGTTGAAAGTTTTAGGCAGACATGCAAACATACATACATACATTTATATATTGGTAACTCAAATTTTCGACCCAAACCGATTTAAAAGCTTGCCCTATCTCTGAATACCCTTTATGTAAAATTTCAAACGTTTAGACCAGAAATTGGCTGAGTAATTTGGTAGAGACCGCAGAGAACTCGACCAAACTCCTCCAACAATTTTTGGTATAAACACTTGAAATTTTAGATATAGGTTCCTTGAACATGGAGCTAACTTAATAACTTGATTTGAGCCCAAAACAATAACTGTTAAGGGGGTCAAAATAGGGGTCAAAGTTAAAAAAATTGACCGCTTTTTTTTTTTTTTGCTCAACATATACCTCCAAACACTTGAGCAACGCCGAGATCAAATGCTAGTATATATCAATTTTTTTTCTTCACTCATTTTTCTTTGAAAGTCGTGTTTTAAATTCTTCCATTTCTTTTTCTACGCACATCTTATTTTCTTTTAATAAGATTATTTGAACTCATTCCCGTTTTCCTTGTGAATTTTGTGAATTATTCCACGGATTTCTGCCTTTTAAATTACTCTGGACCATCTTCCAATTACGCGATTCCCTTAGATTTTACTCGTGGAAATGGAAATTTAATCAACTTTTTTGGATTTTACCGTTATTGGATATTTTACCCTTCACCAGACAATCCATTCACGTGAAATCTCCTTTTTCTTCACCCTATTCCCTCTGCTTCACTATTTGTTACCAAATAAGATCTATGACTTACTTGTTAGTTTCGTTAAATACTTTTGCAAGCAAAATTCGATCTCGCATTTGCTAAATCCTACCCTTTGATGGGAAGAAAATTATTTTTTCGAAACTCTGCAGATTAAGAACTATCCACTCATTTTTTGCTTCCTTTTTAAAATTAAATATGTTTTTAACTCTTTTTCAAAGTATTTTAACATGTTTTATTAACTACTTGTTCTTTATATATATATATATATATATATATATATATATATATATAAGGAATTTTGTTTGTGCGTATATGTGTGAGTTTGTTTTCTAGGAACTCAGAAACGGCTGGGCCGATTTTTTTAAAATTTCACACGAAAGTACTTGATGTGTCTGGAAGTGTTCTTGCATAAGTTTTATATCGGAATGCGTTCGATCAGTATCGAAAATCGATAATCGTAAAAATCCGATTAATGAAGAAAGACTGATCTAGACCTATGGTCATACTTATATACAACCTAACATGACAAGTGTATTTGAGAGGTTTTATCACCGCACAAACAAAGGTCTAGCCTATAAAATCAATTGTAAATTCTTTTAGAAAACAGGAGTCCATCTTTTTTTCAGAGCACAATTAAAACATGATATTTAGTACGTTTAATTTTAATTCAAATGATTATGTAAAAATAATTTTATAACATCAACGGTTAGTTATTTCATAAGACAGGGGCATGTTCTCAAATGCTTAATAAAGAAGTAAATAACAAATTCCTCTCCCCCAATTGATGATTTAACTGTGCTAATGGGGTCTCTTGGCCTTACTGAATTCCAGAGTAAATTAATTTAGTCTTGTGGAGTATCCAGCTTGGTTACTGTTTTTTTTTGTTTTTTTTTTACATAGGCATCACCACATTATCAAGGCCAAGAGGCCATTCAAGGTTAAGGGTTAAAGAGTGTACAGTAGAAATTGGACAATATAGTAATCATTAGTAATGAAAATTTGGTAAATTTGATAACTTATATGGAACGGCTGTTAACAGAATTCATATTATGTTGAGAAGGTGCACCATTTCTCATATAGCCAGTGTATGGCCGTGTTCAGGGGATTTCATTGAGACTTCAAATACTATTGTTTTGAATATTTTTAAGAGTGTATTTGTAGGATGAAGTGTATTTGTAGGATGAAGTGTATTTGTAGGATGTAGGCATTCCAATTCTCCCTTTTTTCAATTTTCATATCATTTTGTACTAGCTGTGGATGAGATATCCTTCCGGATGCCAGACATTCACCTTCTTTCCCATACATTACAACAGAAAGATCTTTTTAAGATCCTAACAGTTCGCTTAAATACAATTGTTTGTATCTCTCTTGGACTTAGTCCACAGTGTACGCCAGGTAAATTTTTTATTGCATTTTCACCCCAAACAAGGCACATTGCCCTTTTGATGTAGGGGGCTACTATCTAGGACATCATTGCAGGGATACTATGTAGGGGGTTGAGCAGCAAAATGTCTGTTTACTTTACAATTGAACTTCTGCATGTCAGTACAGTCAGGGAAGCAGAAACCCGGACGGGAATTCCAAAATCAAGCAGTTCTAGGAAAGAAACTATTAGAATGGGAGGGTTTTTGGCATCTGGGAATCTCTACTGTATTGGTGTGGGATTTTTGCTGCTTGTTGGTTTAGTCGGGAGTATTTACGTTAATAGTGTACAAAGGATTGTAATTTGTTGGAGCATTTACCATCAAAATACTTGTAAAACAGGCAGAAGGATTCAACATTTCATTAATGGGAGAGAGGCTTAGATGACAGTTCGGAATCTATTAGAATGGCGACTCCTTTGAATCCTGTCCGAGAGTGAGAGACTAGTAAGAGATTCCCCAACCCAAATGTGACCACAATACTCCATATAAGGGCGAATTGTAGCTTTGTAGACGTCCAGTTGCTTTTATAATTACTGGAATAGAGATCTCATTATTATTTTAGTTTCTTTTCATGTTGTACATAAGACCTTGGTATTTTGTTTTATATTCTTAGGCGTTTCATTTTACTTCAGTCGAAGTTCTCAGAAATCAAGAGGCCTCCTTTCCAGATTCTAAAACTTGATCTCTATATGAGATACATAGTATTCGAATATTCCATTCAAGTTCGTCTTTTACGTCTCAAACACCGAGTTAGTAAAGATAATTGTTCTCTTCCGAATTGACCATCTCTTTTTCTCTTATCAGTTTGTTTAAGCTGGGGATAGTACATCCTACCGGATGCCAGACATTCACCCACTAGCTCAGATATTCCAACGAAGAGACCTATTTAAGATTCTGACCGCCCCTTTAAGTGCCATTTTTTTATCTTTTGCATTTGGTTCACCGAGTATATGTACCAGGTAAGTTTTAAAATTCTTTTTCATGAGTTCAGTTGCTTCTATAATAACTGTGATGATAGAGATCTTAAGATTCTAGTTTTTTTTTCATGCCACACATAAGACCTTAATGTTTCAGTATCTTTTCCCTTTCAGCCCCGTTTAATTTAGCATCATTGGGAACACTAATTTCTAAGGTTGATTCTTTCTCCTTGTTTCATATTACTACGTCGGGTTTTATGGCTCCGTTTTCTAGGTACGTAGACCCTCCCCCCTCTAGAATAAGGAATTATCTGCATAGTAAAGTGTCGCTTGATATCGTACATCTGAATTGAAACAACGGAGGATAGTCACAACATACGATCAGATCTAATTCCAGTGTAAGATTCCGAGTTCAAAGAATAAAAGTATCAAATGTTTTACACAACACACGCATGCGCACGCACGTATGCGCTCCCCACACTAAATTATCTCAAACGCTAAATCTGACAAATGTTTATTCTTGTTTATATATACATTAACACATACGGCCGAGCCTACACAGAAAGATGCATTGATTATCGTCGTTTATATTAACACCACTTAAGCGTTAATAATGTCTAGACGCCAACTAACTTAATCTTGATTAACTCAACGCGTGACTGACATCGAGAATTTTAACGTCATTTTCAAGATTCTGCTGATGAGATTAAATCGCCATCTGTTGGTTAAATGGAGCACTTGTTGTCCACAGGAAGGATAACGATTTTGTGTCTGAGGATATTAATTATTCATGAATATTAACAAAAAAATAAACATGAAATTGGCACATGGCGCAAAAATATGAGCATGAGTAAAGAGTGATCTTGTCTAATTTTATCTAATTTTGCTCGGCACATTCGGTGATTGTAGTACTCACCTGAAAACATTAAAATTATGCTGAGCATTTATCCGCAATTCACCAAGTCAAAATCGCCCAATCCAGACTCATGATACAATGTGGAGTTGTAGATCACAAATTTTATATTAAAAAAGATGAAAAAGTATTGAAAATAAATAATTATATAAGAAGCCGATGAGGCCCGAATTTATTCTGTGTCTATACGTAGGTTGGACGAAATTCATATATATATATATATATATATATATATATATATATATATATATAAACAATTTGCGATGTCTGGTGGTATAATTTTACTTATATACCATTCTATGGTAATCAGTGGGACGACTGAATCATAACAAGAGGACAGATCCCCCCCCCAAAAAAAAAATAAAAGTAGCTAATACCTGAGAGAACAGTAGCATAACGAACGAATATATAATAAACTACCCTCAATAAAAGGGAAGGTAGTGCCCACCAGGAGGGTCTCATGACAACACAATATTACCTTAATCTCAAATTTGAAGTTGGATGCTGAGGCTCAATTCAGGGTAGACCTTCAAAATCGATTCTCTCTTCTGCAAACCAATATCAACCCGAGACTGATTAGCATGTCCTTAAATCTGCTACCATCGATTTAACACATAACCACTTTGGTGTTACGACTCGTCATCATGAGGACTGGATAACAAAAGACTTTCCCCTTTGCAGAGTAAGCACGTAAAGCATGGATGACAAGTGAACCGAATTCTCATGATCTATGACGTTGTGTTACTCAATCTGTACTGGTAGAAACCTGTGCTGGGGAGAGTTTGTAGAAGAAACCGAGTGACACGTGTCAGTGAAACACTTCATTCGCATGGCGTCACTATCATTACAAACCCGAGTAAAAGTGTTGGAATAATCACGGACGAGCTACTTAACCACTTTGACCCTGCAGTGAATGTGGATGTGGCCAAATGTGAGTAATATGACTACTACACCGCGCCCCTACGCTGTATGAAAAGCAAAGCTCTTGGCGAGGATCTAATATGCCGTACCTGAGATGCTTGCTCCGTGGGCTACGAGTCTTCAATGCAATTCGATGTACTGAAACGTTCCTCTCTGATTGGAGCGAAACACTGCTTCTTCCATTTTTCTAAAAGCTCAACAGGAAAATCTGCTCAAATTACCGAGGAATAATGCTGTGGCAAAGGCCTTTGTGGTTCTCCTACTATGTTGATTCCAAGGTGTTCATGACTCCTGTACACGCCTTTCTCAAGGTGGCTTTTGACCAGGTAAGGGTTGTACCGATCAGATCTTAAACCTTTGGCGCACCTTTGCAAATCGTTGGGCGTTTCAGTAATCCACAGTTCTCTACTTTGTTGACATTGCAGCTGCATTTGACTGTTGAGTGAGACTCGCTCTGGCAAATCATGCAGTCTGATGGTATGTCAGCAAAAATTTTGAGGATTGTTCAAAGCTACTATCAGTGTACGAGAGCCCTTGCAAAGGCTCACGGGGAAGATTCAAGGGCGTTTTAGGTGAGGACAGGCGTTTGAAAGGGCTGTGCACTCTCCTTTGCTCTTTTCAACTATGAGGTCGATTATACCCTCAACAAAGCCCTTCAAGGTCAAGGTTGCATTTGGGCGAAACGTGACTGTCTGAAATTGCTAACACAAATGATCTCATCTTGTTTTGATAGACTGGTGAAGGGGTGCAAGCTGTGCTCAAGCGAGTGCAGACTGTCACTCTCAGATTAGGGATGCACATCAATGTCTGCAAAGCCGACTGGGCAGGTAGTGAGTGGAATTAGATGGCGAAATAGGTAAGCAGGATCAGCATTTTTCTGTCTCAACTGGTCTCTCTAATCTCGACGATGGACACAAAGGGATACATCTATCTCTTTGGCCCATAAGAGTGGCGGATTTACACAAACTGGAAGTCTTCGACAACGACTGTCTTCACAGCATTTTTGCAATGTCGCCATGAACATCATGTTCCAGTTTCTACTCTCCACCAAAGACTAAACTTATGCCTCCTACTATCCTTCTTTCTTCAATGACGTCTCCGGTGGTTTAGATATGCAGTTCATCATCCAAAAGGAAATACAATTCACAACGTACTTCCCCCCTCTCTGTATGTCTGGCACAAACATGGCGGTGGGCAGCTTAATATCTGTGTGACAACAATTGATTACAACTTGGTGGCATCATCTCAGTCGCTAGTATTTGAAGTGATTACCAATTTCCTGCTACCTAACCCAGGATTGTCAAAACTGGATTGTGATGGTTACAGATCCAGTTCGTGCTCAGGAGGAAGACAGTTCAATCTGAATAGGACGATATTTACTACAAGTAAATTGCTCCCCGAATGAGAGGTAATTCTCTCGGAGGATAATCTCATGAGAACAGAACAGGTACCATAATAACCACATCGTTAAGAAAAAAAGGAGGTAATGCTTGGTTGGATCATATCATAACAACAGAACAAATACTACGCTACCCCTCTCCCAAATTAAGCCTTAAAAATTATACAGAAATACAATTAATATAAGTAATATTATAGGTTCGATTTCAGAACGACGTACATAAAATCTCTAATAATAGATAAATTATTCAATCAATATACGGCATAATCACGTTGACACATTGGTTCCTGTTAGACCACCGATGTTAAGCAACGTTCAGTCTGATAAGTACTAAAATGGGTGACCATTTGGAAATTCCAAATGCTATATGCGCTCTCTGTTGTTTCCGGTCAGTCTTGGGCATCTCATTGCTCCTGTACACCAGCAGCGTCGATTCAGGAGATTGGTTGTGGTTGGAGATTGCACAATCATTACTTAATTACATGCGCAGCTATCCTTACAGGGGTGTCCATTGTCTTTTGAGACTGAAGGGAATATCGATATCATTAAATTTCTCGTCTCTCTCAACGATAGATTTCTAAATGTGCAAGCATTTCTACTCATTTGCTTAAGTTTGTGGCAATTCGTGATTTTAGGTTTTGGCATGCTGTTTTAGCTAACTTAGAATTCAGAGAAATAAGTAGAAGATTCAGCATACATGAAATAAATTAATAGCACATTTCGTGCAAATTAAAATAAACATCTTTATTCACAAAAATCAGAAAAGTATTACCATGAAGGAAGGTGAAGTGGGCAAGTGGTTTATGACCTAGACTGACAACCTGAGTGTACCAAGTTCAAATCGTTCGTTCAATAATAAAAAAAACAACCACTTTCACTTAGGATGTTGGCAAACTTCATGCAGTTCCTCCTGTAAGTACCCGATGTCTTTCATAGAAAGAATTCTGTCTGGAAAAATATCGGGGAAGCCAATGGCAATAAAAGAATATTCGGATTTATAAGATACTAGCGAGAGGTACCCGGCATTGCCCGGGTGTTTGGGTGTGTGTGTGGTTTTGGGTAAATCAAAACTCGGGGGGGGGGGTTAAAATAAAAAAATGTTTTGGTAGGTAAGTATGAGGATCGAACCCGAACCCTTGAGGCAAAGATGTAAATTAAAGTGTAAAAAAAAAAACACGTGCGACACTAACCATTGCGCCACCGCGACATGCTGACAGAAACACGTTTGAATTTATTTAATAACTTAAATTAGCAGGTGCACGTTTTAATGACTTAATGAGGTCAACTTTTGACTGTGGGGTAGCATTTCATTTAGTGCGGGAATGCTTTGTTTTTTTTTTGCCCCAAGACGTTGGGGGTAGGGGGAAACATTATAGGAAAAGGCCTAACCTACATGCGGCGAGCGAAAACTGTTGAATCTTCCCGAAGTCGAGCAAATTAAATAGACAGGCGAGCTCCGTTGTTAAATCTGAGATATTACGATTTACATGTGATCTAAAAAGTTTTAAAAGTTATTAGGCGACAGACCGCCTCTCTGAAAAAAGCCTTTCTTGGACATACACAAAAAGCGAACATACATTTTAGCTTTTATATATATAGATGATGATGATCACTATGAAGAATTTAGCAGTTCGTACCGTTGATAAGTATGAGCAGTTGTGCTTGTGATTACTTACAACACCTCATAAAAGAACATACACAAGTGGTATTTGTGTTATTCAAACCGATAAATAATATCGCATGTTATTGCGTAAACGAGTTTTCATTTATCTCCTTCCAACCGTGTAGAAAATTAAACATTGAGCCAGGAAAGTTGAATTTTGAAAAGCCAAACTCTTAATTTGGTATAAACAGTTACCGACCACGGAATTAAAGAGAACGTGTGTTTATTTCTTATGTAGTGTGACGCCGGCGGTTGGGCAAATATTTAAGGGATTCTTTTTGTATTTTTTTTTAGTGAAAATATTCTGGATTCCTCTCATCAGCGGGATAAAAATACACACACACACACATATATATATATATATATATATATATATATATATATATAAAGCTGAACGTCTGTGTGCGTGTGTCTGGTTACGAATAGGCTCCTATATGGTTGACCATTAGAAAGAACTGATCACATATAATGATTATATGTGATCAGCTCTTTCTAATAGTCAATCATATAGGAGCCTATTCGTGACCAGACAAATGTATTGAGACACAGGAATGGGTATGTTTGATCTGGCATACTGATAATCATTAAAATTGTGGGGTCTGCGTTCGCGCCTGGTCCACAAAGTATGGAAATAAAAAATTAAAAAAGAAAAACGTTTACAAGTGTTTTTGATATAGATGTACATAATAATACTTTGATAAGTATGTTTTAACTTAAATAGGGGTGGTATAATAAAATTGTGGGGTCTGCGTTCGCGCCTGGCCTCCATAGAATGGAAATAAGCACACACTTTAATAAAGACTTTTCATATCTATCTGCGTAAGTATACTTTGATAATTATGTTTTAGTTTGAAGAAATATGGTATAATAAAATTATGGGGTGTTCGTTCGCGCCTGACCGTCATAGAATGGAAATATGTCATAAAGTTTAACAAGGTTTTTTTTTAATATAAATCGACAGAATATTGTGATAAGCGTTTCAGTGTTTTATCTATTTTATTTTTACTTTCATCATATTTTGTTTTGGTTTTGATACCCTCAAATTCGAAGCTATCTCTTTACAACCCTTCCTTTTCATAACCTATCATACTTTCATAAGTCAGAGTCCATTTTCTGTAGGCTGTTTTTTGAACCCAGTCAACGACGGGTACTTTTGCTAGTACATATATATATATATTGCATAAAACTTGTTTTTGCTTAATTTTTATTAGTGATAAAATGAAAATTTGGGAACTGTTTTGTTAAAATAATTACTAGTTTTAAGGAAAGCAAGAATAGGTTGAATATTAGATGAATGATAAAGCGTTAAATGTTAATGATCAATGAACAAGTAAAACATTTTCTAGAAGTAAGTTGTTATGTACATATTGGGCGGGTCACCATATATCAAAGCCTGGAGGCTACTCAAAGATAAGGTCTATGTGTTAGGTAGATGATGAGAGAAGATCAATCACGGTGGAACTTGGATAAAGTTGGATTATCTAAATGAACAAATGAATAGAAATTTATTCACATTAGACTTGAAAACGATCATGTTATAGCCAGTCAGACAACAGGAAAACGGCATTACGTTCTATAGATAGACAGTTGTAGGAAAGAAACTCTGCTCATGGAACTTTCATAGATTTGGACACATAAAGGGTGAGGAAAGTTGTTGTTGGTTGATTCAGGTGAGTATTTGTTGTGAACGTTTTACAGAAAGAGACCATAGGTTGGGGATCAGTCGAAGACTTACCATAAAAGTATCGATGTAATATAATATAAGATTAAAGACACATTGGAGGGTTCGTTAAAGGAAGACTTAACTTTAGAGGCAGCAGATTTATATAGACAACTCGATTTTCTTCAACTGTAGATTTGGCAACTATCGGTTATTTTACGTTTAGCTTGGTTTGACAATTCATCATGAAAAAAAAACTAACACCCAGACAGTGTGTGCAAATTGTAAATAATACGATCAATTTATTGAGAAAAACATTAAGTGAACAAATAAGTTCAACTGGTCACCTTGTTCGTGCGATTTAAACCATTAGATTATTTGCCTTGAGCATAGTAAAGCTCTATTTTAATGCTGATAAACCAAATGTAAGAGACTACTTGGAAGACAACATTTGATGCATTATTGACAAAATACAGCTTAATTTAATGCGCAGTTCCTGAAAATTGGGCCTCTAAATTATACTAATATACGCACGAGTATGGAACCATATATGGTCGAAATTGTATTTAAATTATAAATGCTAAACATTAATCTTTGGAATAAACCACATATTTGTATAAATAATATTATGTGATTTATTTTAATTTGAAGTTCGCCGTCTCTAACCCCCCCCCAAAAAAACGTGTTTTTTTAGATTATATATTTAATCGTCAATTAAGGAGTTTTATTCTGTGGGTCAGCATCTATATATATATATATATATATATAGGCTGACCCATAAAAAACAGGAAATTCAATTGTTTTTCTGAGCATTTTACAATCAACGGAGAAAAAAAGGCCAAAGACCCTAGTGTTTGATGTGATGTTTTGAATATAATAAATTAGTTATGACTAAAGTTTCATTTCATCCGGACAAAACACTAAGAAACGGGGCCTAATTAGAGTTGGGGCCCGTTTTTTGGGGGGGAGTCACCCTATATATATATATATAACAACGTTACAAAGGAATTGCCACTTATCAAGGGCCGAAGGCAACTCGAGGATAAGGATAAAAGAATGGGCAGTGGTCGCCGATACAACAGCATAGCAATCGTTAGTGGTGAACGTTGGGAATACTTTGATTATTAAATGGAGACAACTTGTTCAAATTGTACTTGAAGACAAACATGTTGTAGTCAGCCTAAAAGCAAGCCAGCGAAACCGAGTTCTACAGGCGGGCAGCTCTAGGAAAGAAGCTTTGTTCATAGAAATCTACGTTAAAATTTAGGTACAGGGGATATTGTTGATAGTGGTTGTAGCTCGTCGAGTGTTGCTTGAGAAAGTGTGACAAGGGGGATAATAGATTGGATGCCAGACGAGCTCTTGCCATAAAATAACGATAGAGCAGAGGCAGGCTGCGTGCATGCGTGTAAAGGTGGCTCGAAATTCCATTTTATTTATGAAGAGGCTATAGATAGAACATGAATCTCCTTAATTGATAATACTTATGAAAAGAAATCAACAGACGAACAAAAGAGTATAAATGACACACACCCACTCTTCAGACTCGAAGTCATGAAAGTATTCTAAGAGGAAAATACTCCCAGGTTAAAACTAACAGACACCATCTCCTAAAGCACGACTTTATTTTATTCCTAGACAAGACATCAATAGATGGTATAACAAAAGCGTGATGTACAAATTAGTTAAGAAAATAACGTAAATATTAACCCTCATATGATTATTTGGATTATTTCGACTAATAATCCTATCTTAAATGTTATTCGTTTCAACAGAGGTACCCCTGACCCTCAAGTGCGTCTTGTTGGACTGTTGTGTAGAACTTGGGGATCCGTACAGTATTTCAAACATTTTTTTAAAATCTAATCAATTAGAGTAGATTATTCGTGTTCTGGCAGCCATGACCAAGTAGATCTTAAGTAATTATATCCTTAGCACTACCTGTACTGACGACTTACTCTTCATCCTTCAGAAGAATTTAGAATTGATATGTCAAGCACTTTATTCGTTACACCACGGATTCATGCAAACAATAATGTCCAAAATGAGAATAGTAGTCCGAATAATCCAAATACGTCCAAAATGAGAATCCAAATCATCAATCCTCATAAAACATCGAAAATATATTAAGCCTCCTATTAGGTGATATAATAAAACGACGAAAAAAAAATCTATGATCTATGTGCAGCTATAATGTAAAATTGCTATACAAAAATGTACTTGCAATAAACTCTTTAAAGTACTGGTCACATAACACTGAAATTAATAGGATATAGTAATCATGCACCAAGGATGGTTAATAACAAGTAAACTCTTTGTTTGGATGAATAAATAACACGTACGGACATATATCGGCAAATTGAAATGCAAAATGTTTATTTCAAATTGCCGAAATATTTCAATTATTTTCTGCGCATGCCCAAATTCAATTCCTTTCTTCAAGTCATTTAATATTAAATCGTTCTTACCTATTTTTCGTTAGTTACATCCGTAGAAGACGCGGTTGGAGCGTTAAATGTTTTGGTTTCGATTCTAGCTGATGGCACCCTAATCATTTAAAAAAAAAACTTTGGAAATCGCCACTATATATTAGGTGCAATATAATATTCAATAGAGAATTGGCTCTGAAATAATAACTACGAAATTTGCATGAATTAAAATATATAATTTAACGGATTTTACGACCGGCAAGGCCGACTGCCCCTTGCTAGTAGCTAATAAAAAAGGGAAGGATCTACGTCATTTAGACTCTGGTAGACTACTTTGCTTTTTACATAAAATATATAAAAACACTTCTTAGGGAACTAAACGTTGATTAAATAAATAATAGATAAACAACCAATTATATGATTTTGGGGGCATATGTATATAATTATTAAATTATTTCAATCAATTATAACTAGACATTTCAATGGGTTGTATACTGCTTCTTTTATCAAGATTTTACAAAGTGGTCCTTAGAAAACTACCATACCTAAATCTTTTGACACGTAAAATGAATTAATATCTTTGTGGCAAATTCGAGTAAACGAAGTAAGTTACATGTATACTAAAACTCCCTGCCTTTCTTCTCTTCTCGTGTTTGCTTCACTATTTCCTTTTTTTTCTCTTCTTTTCGTAAAAGCTAGTATTAAATAATAGTGGACGCGAGAACTACAGAAAACGTTTACAACTGCATTCGCATAAGCAGGTCAAAGAACAAGTATCTCACACACAAAAAATGTCAGCCGATTGTTTGACACGTTAGACGGCTTTATTCAATAAAGTTCTGTTAAAGGTCTGCAAGCACACAATACAGAGGTCAGATGTAAAATAACCGAAATCATCACAGATTGAAGCAGTCTTCGTTAAAATCGCCGCACACATATGAGATGGCTTCAATAAGTTTCCAGACTTCTTTTTGTACAGGAATTTAGAATCGTCGTAGACTCTTGAAAATTCAGTATGTTATTGCTATACATTTTATGAGATGACTGACCAATTTTATGTTTCAAGGTTACAATGATAAGCTACAGCAAGAATTGGAATACATCTTAATAAAGCCTGATTGTTACAGGTAGTGGATTTAAAAAGAAATGCATTCTTTAAAAGAACAATGTGCAATAAGATTCTGTTATGTACCCATACGAAAAAAAAAAGGCTGAAAACTTATTGGAGGCATCTCGTACATACGCTAGGACCGCAACTACACAGCTACATAGATATCTTCCTAAACACATTAGAACTCATTCAAACGCAATAATGATTTGCATTCTACTTCACTAACGCATCGTTCTTTCTGCTAAAACGAAACCCTTCTGTTTTATCTTCACAGGACACAAATCTACCAGACACAGTACACAGATTAGACAGACTGGCACAGACTATTGATTTCGCATATCAAATCGCAGCCAACAACTTGTTATATGTTTCAACCACCAAGCATGCCAACGGCTGAAAACTCAACGTCTCCAGAAACACGCACAAACAAAACTGACCTCATTAATTGCTAGTCGCAGTAAAACAACAGGACGGTATCAGTCCTAATTATAGATGGTTACCCAAAGAGCACGCAGAATATGTAGCCTCGAACTCTTACACGACGCAGAATACTATATTAGAGACACTCTCAAAAAGCTTAAGCATTTTTATTTCTATATCAATAAAATTGTGTGGTGACTTCTCGTTCATATTGCTTACGTATATCTAGTTTATAGATTATTATTTTTTATTTATTTACTATTAAGCAATTACTTATTGAGATAAAAACATCAATAGAATAAATCAATAAAGCAAATAAAAAAAACATAACATTTTATGATAATTTAATTTCAAAACGAATCCCACCAGAGAGCATTTCGTTTCTGTTTTGTCTTTTAAAATGTTTTGTTTTTTAATTTTCTTAAATTATTATATTATTTAAATAGAATTTTAAAGATTAAATATTATTATAGTATCGTTTGTTTAGTAAATTATGAATTGAACCAAATTGTTAAAATGACGCAATTTTGTTAATTTAAAGTTGGTATATTTATAAAGTTATTAGATGTGATTAGCTTCTAGAATGTTCAATCTTTTAATACATAGCGATTTGCTAATAATTCTGAAGTTTTAATTGACTTTCTGATTTACTTTGGAAGAGTCACGAAGTAAATAATTATTTTTTCTCAATGAAAAAAGATTACAATGACTAATTTTTTAGGAAGAAGAAAACGATATGCATTGTCATGGATTTAATTTCGTCATTTCATTATCTTTAAAAAAAATATTCGTTTTATTTTAAGCCATCGCGTTTAATTTTATTTCAATAAATAATCGATTAAGAGAGAAATAAAAAAAATCCATGTATAATTACCGCTGATGCGAGAAACACACGCACACATACACACGTGAACTTGTCTCATAAGATTAATAATGTAGATGAAGAGGCATAGACATCGAAAATGAACTTATAGATGAGAATCTTCGATCAGACTATTCCTGTTTCATCTTACTTCACTAAATGACCCCCCTCCTTACAAAGTGTCATAGCTAAGAAAAAAAAAAATGTCATAGCTAAGAAAAAAAAAATGTCATAGCTAAGAAAAAAAAAATGTCATAGCTAAGAAAAAAAAATGTCATAGCTAAGAAAAAAATGTCATAGCTAAGAAAAAAAAATGTCATAGCTAAGAAAAAAAAATTTAAATAGACAAGATTAAAGAGTTAAGGACTAGTTAAGGATCCATCGATCCAGATATTTTGTTTTTATCATCTTAATTTTTTGTTTAACTAATTAATTTAACTAAACTAGTAAAGGAATGAATTTTTTGTTTAACTAATTAATTTAATTAAACTAGTAAAGGAATGTTTTCGCGTTTAAAATTTCTCATTCTAAATTCAATTATGATAATGGTGACTTATCTATCGATATAATTATTAAAACTGATGTCATTTGAGGTTTTATGATCAAATGAAAATGAATCGTCGACAAAAAACGGAATGGGCAGGATATACATAGCCAAAGAAGTAGTTTTTATGATGAGAATACCCGAGTTTGAATCACACGTGTTTTAAACTAAATGCGTGTTTGAAAAATTTAGAGAAATTAACATAAAAACATAAACTTAAGAAAAAACAAGTTACCATTTATTTATAATTCGCAAAAATATACACATAGCTGATATCCGGCATTAGTTAAAAGCAAGGTATTCTTGCTTAGAGTCATAATTTCTAATATTGTTTTGTTAATAAAAACAATAATTCATCGTAGTTACTTACTCTCTCGTGCAACACATTTTCTACAAAATCTCACGATTATTATTGTTGTTTTTGCTAAACTATAAAGCTGTATAATATAGATAAAGGTGGTAACAGACATCCCCAGATACTAAACCAAGAGCGTGTATCAAATAGTTTTACTTAAAAAGTATTTGATCAAAGAGACAGGCAGATAGCAAATATAGAATTAAATTAAAAAGAATTGAATAACAATAAACATGCAAAGATATTTTTAAAAATCAAGTCACCATTTTGATAAAAAAAAAGCAGAAATGAGGGGTATTTGGCATTGGTTTAAGCGAATGAACGTTGCTTAAATTTACAATAGTTCTTGCCATTAAAGCAATATTTAAATACATTCGTTATACTTACACTCTGATGCAAATAGTATTGGAAATTTATCAATATTGCTGGGTTTTTAATGTTTGAAGAGTTGTCTCCCCCTGGTGCTTATTTTCACAGATGTAAGGACTTGGAGTTGCCTCACCTTTTCTGTTACGTGATGACATGTGCTTTGGGGGTTAAGTGACTTAGAGCCGTCTACTCTTTTACTGTATTTATAAAAAAACGCGTATATGTGACATGTCTTTTTGTGTTGTAAGCATGTAAATAAAAGGACATGGCTTTTCCTACGTCTGTGTGTAAAAGGCTAAGAAATGTTAAGTGTTCATTAATTTGTTTTCTTTTGTTATCGTCAATATAACTTTCAATATAAAGTTATTTAAGGAAGAAAAGTGCGTTTTCTTTATTCCATAATTAACTAACAAAGGTAATTACTTAAGCCACAAATACTACAAGGAGAATATGTTTTTCTCGAAATTTTGCAAATATTTTCATCGTACTAATCATAAAGAGGCAGAAACCAAGTAAAAGGTGAAGATTGACACACCCAAGTATTATAGTAACACCGCCTAAGTAAGAACACGAAAAATAAGGCAAATCGTCTTTCCATCGCAGTTTCAGAGAGAGAGAGAGAGAGAGAGAGAGAGAGAGAGAGAGAGAGAGAGAGAGAGAGAGAGAGAGAGAGAGAGATCCATATAGAATCCATAAAGGTTGGTCTGATTTTTATGAAATTTCACACACAAATCTATTTTCTGTATCGAGTAGAGTTCTTAGATTGGTTTTATATTGATGTCTTTGATAAGTCTTGATAATCGATAAACGAAAAAAATCAGATGAAAGGAACAAACGATTTTAAGTTGACCCTATACAACCTAATATCAAAAGTATATTTAAGAAGCTTATTACCACACAAGCAGAAAGGCCCCGCATATAAAATCAACAGTAGGTTCTTTGATATGATAGACGCGCGTTTAAAAGAAATGTTTGTGTTTAGAGCACAACTGAGCTATCATACTTGACTTTTGCATTTTAAACTTTAATTCCAACCGTTATATATAAAATAATTTTATAAAATGAATAGTAGGTTCTCTACAGTGCAATATAGACTATAATGTATCGATTTGATTTTAAAAAATGGGGAATTTCACCGATTACGATGACAGCAAAAACATTCGAGTGTGAAACATTTGTTGATTATCATTCAATCACAGGCAACGTCGAGTCTCCCTGCTAGTTGTGTCATAACAGGTGATGAAAAATGGGGTTCCCATAACAATATTAAACGCAAAAATATATTGATAAAATATATCTTGAATATCTATTAGGTCGAGCTAAATATGAAATACAAACTTTTATGTTTGCAATGTTGTCCGCGGACTAACACACGTTGTGTGCAGTTTCAATCGCAAAGGCGACCAGACAAAGAATAGGAAATAACTCCGATTAGCTTTATAATTCTGTATGACATTTATTTCTTCCTCGTTACGACTGTGACGTCACCCACGTGATTTAGAACATACTTCACGTCTTTTATGAGATCTCGAGCGTTATCGCGTCTCACGAGATCTCGAACGTTATCCCGTCTCTCACGTGATCTCGAACGTTATCTTGTCTCACACGAGATCTTTGTCTTGATTTTTTTATAGTCCTTTTTTCCCACTCACCAGTGATGTCTCTTCTTATGCATTTACGTACGTGCATCCATATTATGTCAGATGTTGAGAAATTACGACGTTTACAATATTTTTGCAGTATAATGGGGGTAGATATGTATCTGCTGTCCACCGCAGAAAAATGTGGCACAAGGCCAGAAGGTGGAGAGTAGGCAAGCTCCCCATAAAGGAGGGGCACTCTTGGTCAACAAAAATTGCCTGGGCATCTCCCCCGTCGGCATTCCCCGATAGGGACACCTCAGGCGACAAGCAATAAACGAAAGCCGGGTGGCAAGGCCTGGGAAGGTAGACCTCCTAGGTGATACCCAAGTGGTGTACCTCATGCTGGGCCGGTTCCCGGCCCCTTACCTGTTAGGCTGAGTGTCCAGAATGGACCCTTGACGAGTACTCTACCCTTTCTCGCTGTAGCCGAAGCCGCTAGGAGACACATCCCGTCATCCTGCACAGTCGGGAGATTCTATTTATAAACGATGCTGCTAGGAACTGACGAATCGAATTAATTCACGTTCTGCTACCAAACAATCAGAAACCAGAATTGCTCCATAAATATTAGACCTTTCTGTAGCAATTTCGCATATGTTTTCTTCGTGTCAACACGGGAAGAATCTTTTGCTCTGTGGATTCCAACTCGAGAACTGTCTACTGCGAACCAGTCACCTCCCAGGACTTGTGTAGAACAACGAACCATCGGAAACTGTTCTGAAACTAAACCTGGCTTACACTTCTAGAGTAGACAAAAATCAGAGGAAGCGGAGGAGTATGAGGATGATGATGATAATAATAATAACAATAAAAACCGACCCGGAACTTGTCCATTAGAGAAAGTTTGTCCTCGTCTATTACAACGCAAAAATAAATAAATAAATAAAAAGAAAAGAAATTTGTGAAGCATGAAAAAACGATTATGCTCAGTTCTTCCACATCCTCCATATTATGCTGATATTGATGTGACTCTTTCTCTTCACAGAATGCATTTAAAGGCAGAAAATTCACTGTAAACAAACGGGTGACAAAGCATTTGTATTAAAACCGTCTCCATTTTATTTTGCTGTCATTAGAAAGTTAATTGGTAAAATGGGAACATTAAATTGAAAGCTATAACGAATAGCAATTGACTAAAAATTGTTGATTCGGTTAGTATTATAAATTGAATGAAAGATCATAGAACTGACATTTATAAAATTCGTCCTAATATTATGGTATTTTTTTTTTTTAGACGGCGAAGTTGAAATAGACAGATGTAGTTATTTAAACTGTAGAATTAGCAATTATCGGTTATTTTAAGTTCAGCTTTGTTTGTCTATTTATCACGAAGAGACTGACAGTCGAGCAGCGTTTGCAAATTACAACTGATAGATTTATTTACTGATAGAAACAATTAATGAAAGAATGATTTCACGAAATGGACGTATCAACTGGCTACCTCGTTCGTCCGATTCATCCTCATTAGATTATTTTCTTTGGGATTATGCAGAGCCCCATGTCTATGCTCATAAACCAAACGCAATAGACTACTTGGAAGACAACATTCGACGCGTTATTTCCGAAATAGAGCCTAATTTAATGTGTAGAGCGTGTGAAAATTGGACCTCTAGATTACACTATATACGCGCAAGCCGCGGAACCATATGGCCAAAATTATATTTCACTTAGAAATGTCAAAAATTAATTTTTGGAATAAACCATATATTTGTATAATAAAACTGTTTTTCCGTGATTTATTTTTATTTAAAGTTTACCATCTCTAAAAGAAACATTTGTGGCAGTTATTTCTTGGTCCAGAGGTAAAGGCTTGGCAAATGGAGTCGAAGATGGCTTCGTGATTTGGTTCGAATTCCCGACAGGCAGAACTGTAATCCTACACCGATGATTGCGTAAGCATGATACACTAGTGTTTGTTGGCATGAAAGAATAAATATTGTTTAATTAGCTATATATTCATACGATAGCGTGTGTGTTATTTTGTGTCACGCTTATATCTTTTTTCTTCTGAGTGACTGTCGTTTAATTGTTATGACTTTCCATTTCTTGTAATAAATAATTTTACCAAAAATTCTTCATAAGTTTTAGTTTCGTTTCAGTTATATCTGATGATACTGATCTATTTTTTTTAATAAATAATTTTACCAAGAATTCATATTTTGATTTCGGTTTCAAATATAGCTCAAAGAAACTACAGTTTATATATATATATATATATATATATATATATATATATATATATATAAAATGTTATGCATAGATCATCGTATAACGATTAGATCACTCTCTGACTGGCGTAAATGAACATTTAAAAATTATAATATTTAAATTCGACATTATTTCATGCGGTTAATGGTAGCCGAATGGATTAGGTCTTCGCTAAACCGAGCCAGAGATGTCTCGTGATGCGGGGTTCGAATCGTTGGACTGGTATTAATCGTGACACCCTGCACTGAAGATTCCCGAAAGGATGAAACACTAGTGTCTGTAGGTATTTAATAATTATTATAGTAAAAAAATAATTATATATATATATATATATATATATATATATATATATATACTTAAAATTTGGTTTCGGTTTCGATTCAAACTGATGCACCCAAGTAATATGGATACATATTTTGTTTTATTTTTGAAATCACAACTTTATAATATACTAGCGGGGAGGGGGTACCCGGCGTTGCCCGGGTGTTTGTAGGTGCGTGTATAGGGGATAAGTAATAACCCTGAAACGATGTTAAAAAAATCGGGGGGGGGGGGGAAACAGCGAAAAAAAACAACGCTGTGTGTATAGGGGGGGGGAAATAAACTAAAGAATAAGCGAAGTAAAAAAATAAAGAAACGTTGCCCGCGTATCTAAAGATGTAAAAGAAAAAAAAGTTTTGGTCGTGAGGCTGGATTGAACCCAGGAGCCTTGACGCGGACGTGAAACAAACTCCAACCACTTAACCGTGTAGGCCAAGAGTAAGAGGAATTGATTATAGTGTTAAAATAAGGCTTATAAAGCGAGTAAAAGAGGTTTGATTGACAGATAGCCACTAAATGAGGTCATCGCGGGAGCATTACGAGATGACGTAGCAGTATTTTATTTTTTTGTTTTATTTCACATTAGCGTTTATTACATTACGTATTTCGTTTCCTGTCTAGACATCTCTCTATCTGTCTTTCTCTCTCTGTTTGCGTATGTCTCTCTCTCTCTCACTTCGTCTTCCTTACTCTAAAGGCTGTTACTAAAAAAGAAAATGGCGTCTGGCTGTTTTTTTTTGTAAAAACTTCGATCGTTAATATTTTTTGTAAGCATATTTTTTTTTACTTCACATTTTTGGCTTGTTATTTTTCGTTTAACTATCGTATCTAAGTATTTTTAACGTGCTAATAAATTTGGTAACGTTGTCATAGCGTTCATAGTTTAGCTTGTGTGAGGGTTACATTTTTTTTTACCGATAACAACAATTTTTAAATTCAGACTGCCATTAGAGCTTGCTGACGTCAAGATCACGTGACATGACTCAGCGGGTTTTAAATACAAGTTGACCCAAAATAAACGGCCCCGTGTATACTTTATGCAGAAGAGTTGGCGCCCGTATTTATTGGGGCAGTTATAAATCGATTTAAAAATATGTAATGTTTAACATTAAAATGTCACTTTTTTGGGCTCCCTCTGCAGAAAATCGATCAGTTGACGCACTTCTTAAGGTCCTTTTGGGCTAATTTTTCGATATTTGTTGTCCGAGGGGTGGGGCTTTAATATGATACCAAGGTTGGGAATTTTTGTTCCGTTGGTCAAAAGTTTTTAGCAGACACACATACATACATACATTTTCGCTTTTATATATATAGATAAAAATCAATAGAACATTGACTATAATAATATATACGAAATCTGCATAAATTTAAACGTATTTTACGACCGGGTTACGCCGGGCGTCCCTGCTAGCTTAGCTAAATACTTTTGCAGTTTTAACAAAAGAGCTAAAATAATATCAGGGCGTCTCCATTTACGCTGAACATCCACAGAATGCCAACATCAATATATTACATATGAAAGAGTCCGCTGTGGAATTTCCACAGGTTCCGCTAATATATATATATATATATATATATATATATATATATATATATCCATGCATCGTCGTCATGAACGTTGAGGATTTGTGTCATTGTGGACGCATCTTGAATTTAAAAGTTGTACAAGCGGCGAAGCGAATGACTGTCTCTTCCACGTGCTGTGTGTATTTGATTGTTTTTCTTTTTTTTATTCATGTTAAATTCACTTATTCGTACTAACCATCACCGTCGTCATGAACGGTCCTTCGTGTATATTCTACATGTACGTGTACGTGTGTATATGCATATGTATGTAATGCGTATATGTATGTGTGTATATGCATTTTGGCATGTGTGCATGTGTGTGTACATGCATATGTATGTTTGCGTGCATCTGTATGTACGCATGTATATGTGCGTGCATGTGTTTATTTCCATGTGTATGTGGGGTGGAGAGGGTTCCCGTAAGCCGTGGTGAAATCAACTCCACTAGGAGAAACAAATCTCTGATTAAAACAAACCAATAAAACGGGAGACCTGTACCCGCATTAAGCTGGTCTGCAGTTTGACTTGTTGCTGGCTACCTTGCTCTTGCTTGTTGCTGGAGCTCAACATTTTGAACTGAGAGAGAGAGACTTAGCTGTCGTACAATGCTAAAACTCTGTACCATCTTTGTATAGATACTCAGTTAGACATTTGTCTATAAAAATAGTCCTGTGGCGATGGAAAAGTTGTGACACGTGTAGGCCTGAAATGCTGGAACCATATAATAATTGACCTGCCATCATTATATGTATGTATGTATGTTTATGCATGTACATGTGTACGTAAATGTGTGTATATATGTTTATGTGTGTATGTATATATTTGTGTGTGTATGTATATATGCATTATATATCTATGTATATAAATGCATATAAATGTATGTGTATGTAGGTATGTGTATATGTATGTATGCATGTGCGTATGTATATGTATGTATTGTGTATGTATGTATATGTGTTTATATAGATATGTGTGTATGTGTATATATGCGTGTATGTATATATATGTGTATGTATGCATATATATGTGTGTATGTATGCATATATATGTGTGTATGTATGCATATATATGTGTGTATGTATGCATATATATGTGTGTGTATGTATGCATATATATGTGTGTGTATGTATGCATATGTATATGTGTGTATGTATGCATATGTATATGTGTGTATGTATGCATATATATATATATATGTATGTATGCATACTAATGACCGTCTACAGTGTCATGTCTGCTTGAACATGTGAATTCGCTGCCAGGACTAAAAAAGTAATCTTCGGGCACATGAATTTTCAGTGACTGAGGGTGTGACACTCGTCTGACAAGACGTTGCAATCATCATATATCCATGCATATTGTAGACATAAGTAGTCAGTTTTAATTTTGCATGTTTGTTAATCTTCCATTACAGTGTGATTACTTCGCGTAACATATTTTAAAGATCATTACACATTATTTTCATTATTGTATTTGTCTTTGGTCTTATGTAAGCTTTCTCAATAAATAGTCATAGAAGTTTTAACAAAGGTCTTTCTTTCTTTTAGGACAAAGAATATTGATTTCAGGAGAATGGTGTTATTTATGTATTCCAGAAATGTTTTAGACCCGAGAACAAACATATGACTATCTGCAGCGAAATTGAATCGATCAGATTTTGTCACTTCGCCAAAATATACCAAGCAATTTGAAACTAGCATTTTTAAACATAAAAAATGTCCAATTAAGCCATTACAAGTGGGAAAGTCGATCCCTCAACTTTCACTTAAATCAAATAACAAAATGTGTTGTTTTATTAGTAGAAATTTGTAAATTAAGAATCTGAATAGAATTCAATTCGAATATCAAAACTAAAAAAAATCCGTTCCAATCATATCTGATTTTTGTCTGAAAACTTTCAGTCATAGATAATAAAATGTGTTAATAAAATAAACGAGCGTTCACCTTTCGTAAAAAAAAAAAATGACGAGATTAATGCTATGCTTCGCAAGTGTTCGCAATAATCTAAATGAATGAATACGAAAGTTTTTTCATTTATCACCCATATATTACCATATAAAACAAAAACTTATATATATATATATATATATATATATATATATATATATATATATATATATATATATATATATATATATATATATAAGAGAGAGAGAAGGAAATTGAGAATAATGGAAATAGTATCCCGACGAGATAGAAAGATAAAAAGGAACAAACCAAGTCATACGTCCATCTATGTTTCGTCGTTGTTGCAAGACTTCTTCCCGATTAGTTCACACACACACACACACATTATATATATATATATATATATATATATATATATATATATATAGGTTAATCATTTACTTGAAACGTACTCGGTTTGTGTATACCAATGGTAATGGATTAAAAACACTCATAAATAAAGTTGTTATAACGAAAAAAAAAAATTATATAAATTTTGTAAATTTAGAAAAAACTCCAATCTCAATGAATGCTATGAATGATCAGTTATATGAATCATGTAAGTTGTCCAAAATGGTGTTTTTATAAGATTTTTTAAGGTCAACATCTGATAAGTACGGAACTAGATATGCAGCAATTACATAATTTTGTAGACTTTTTAGTCGCAATACACAATATAATCATACTGAGGAAAGACCTGTAAACATTCATAATTCTTTCAAATTTTCCTTAGAATTTTTTAAACAATATTTATTAAATTAAGATTTTGTAATATTTATTTGTAATTTTATTCTGTTATTTTGTCTATAGATATGCGGTAGCTTCTATCGATATAAATGATAATTAAGTAAAAGAGTTTAAAGGCTAACAGTTACACAATGGAACGCGTTAAAAGAAGTATAATTATACGAGCAGCTAAACAGACGTGCAGGTCAACTTTCAAGTTATATAGACAACAAGCGAACATTTAGAACCACGAAATGGACACTGAAGCAATGGAAAAATATAAAGAGGATGGACAATAACTCGTGGGAAGAACGACATCGAATACCAACTGGGTCTTTTATGGCAGCACCTAGCTAGGAACAATACAATATGGAAGGGAACCAGGAATGGGTTTCTCTTCCAGGAGTGATAAAAAAACCCTAATGATAATCATGGTGGTGATGGGGATAGTGTCAGAGTTCAGAGAGGAGCATATGACTGCCCTCCCTTTCCGTAGGAAAGGCTTTCTCTTGTAAACTTGTCTTTCTCTTATTTTTTACTGAGAGTTCGGTATGCGAGACATATATTTATATATATACATATACTAAAAAAAGAGAAAGGAAAGAGAGAAGAAAGACATTAATTTATATATTATCTATTGAAGCTTGTATATATTACCTATTTGTTTTTTGATTCTGTTAATTATATATAAAATAAAAAGATAAACACACAAAAAAGAATATATATATGTTGAATTGGTTGTCTTTTAATGTTAAAATGTATGCTGAAATTTCTCTGACCTACCATTTCTTACAGCGATAGAGCAGCTGATTGATAAACACATCAATTCATTCATCTGACATCTATTTTATAAAACCACAAGGCTAGAGTCCGTGTTTCAAGTCGAGGAGAGCAGATAATTGTTACTCCCATTTTAAATGTTCTCTTTGGCAAAGGAAGTCAACAAAATACGGGCTGGTGCGTAGCTCGTCGCGATCTGAGGAAATTATTTTTTTTTTAAATTAATTTATCACGATCGGATAACAAAGCTAACCCTAGAAGGGGCATGTCACATAGGAATCTCGTCCGGAAAATGAATTTTTATTAAATGAATAAATAAAAATCAAAAAGATCCTTAATTTTTTATGGAAAAGTAAAATTATACAGACGCCATTTACCGGGAACTTTGAAAAAAAATTTTTTTTCAACATATAAACAACGAGAATATTAATTATATTTGGGGCTCGACAGCCAAGTCAAAAGAAAACTTACTGATTTAAATTGCATCAACTTGCGATACAATCAATAAAGATGGATGGGATAGATTTTTTCATAGAGACATCACTGGAGAAGCTAGAAATGATGAGAAAGAGTATCTTGCTGGAAATCGGAGACTATCTGGACTCGGAAACCAAAAAGGCAATGAGAAAAGAAAAACTAATCCGAATAATATCTGAACACATGGTGAGCGAGAAAATCTTCGAAACAGACTGCCGGGCGAAACAATCAATCTAACAGCGGGGCAAATAGAATTAGAAAAGTACAAGCTAGAGACGAGGCTAGAACTTGAGAAGGCTAAATTAGAGCGAGAGGTAAGACGAAGGGAAATTAGTCTACTGGAAAGAGTACGAGAACCGAACCAATGTATGATTGACTTAACGAAACAAGTAGGGTTAGTACCGAAATTCGTGGAAGCAAACGTAGACGAGTATTTTCCGCACTTCGAAAATACGGCATCCAACTTAAATTAGCCAAAGGAAAAGTGGGCGCTACTTGTACAGACTGAAAAGCACAGAAAGTTTTTAACACACTTTCAGCGGAAGAAAGTAAATACTACGATGTAGTTAAAAAGACGATATTGCAGAGTTTCGAACTTGTACCCGAAGCGTACAGGCAAAAGTTCAGAGCGTAAAGGAAGACTTATGTTAAGTCGTTCAAGGAGTTTGTCAACGAAAAGGAAAGATTGATGAACAAATGGTTCCGTGCGAAAAGAGTGGAAGACGACGCTGAAGAAATAAAACAGCTAGTATTGATGGAAAAGATATTAAATTGGCTACCAGAGGAAATGCGGATTTACCTAAATGAAAAGAAAATCATCTCTGGTAGCGAATTGGCAGTATTAGCCGATGAATATGTGATAACACGTAAGAGAGGCAAGAGTAGACCTACTTTTACAGATAGGACAAACGATCCGCGATAACCAACTGTAAAGAGAGACAGTATGGTGGGAGGTCGGACGACACCGACAAAGAAGCCGAACCACACTACGTGCTATAGATGTGGACAGCCTGGGCATATAGCCGTTAACTGCAGGTTAGGGCGTGGACCTGAGATGAAAAAAGCAGAAGAAACCAAACCGCAAGGAATTATATCGTCGACGCATGAAGATACCATTTACCAACCCTTCACAAGAAAAGGAAAGATTGTAGATGAAACAGGAAATAGCACCCCGGTGACAATATCAAGGGACACCGGCGCTGCATAATCCTTGATTCTGGAGGAAAAGGTATCACACAATCGGACGTTAGACTTCGTAGCAATACAAGGAGTTGGAGGAAAAGCGACGAGAATTCCTCTAAAAGAAGTGAAACTCATAATTGGGAAAATAAATAAAACAATAGTCGGAGCAGTGAAGGCACTCCCTATGAAGAATATAGACATTTTATTGGGGAACGAAGCTCAGATTGAACTACCCCTGATAGATGCGGGAGGCGGACATACATATAACCTGCGAAGTAAGAAACAAAATATAAATGAAAATATTCTGTTGCTAAATAGACCACGTGAGGAGCTGAAAAAAGCACAGACGTGCGACAAGAGATTAAAAAGGTTATATGAGCAAGTGTGTAAACCGACAGATGAAAAATACACTCATCAATATTACATGGAGGATGGAATATTGAAAAGGAGCTATCAGGCGGTGAAGCGTAAAGGAGAAATGCGAAATCCTCTCAAAATGGCGAAAGAACAATGGGACAACCCAGGAAAGTCACCTCAACCAGCAACGGAGTATGTCGAAGACCTGCGGAAAATCTTGAAGGATGCCAGGAGGATGGCAGAAATCTACCTGAGCAAGTCCCAGAAGAAGATGCGACGCCTCTATGATAAAAGATCTAAGGTTAGGCAATTCGATGTGGGCAAAAAAAGTTATGGTTCCCCTACCAACAAGAATGTCCCCATTCGACGCCAAATTCCAAGGCCCTTATACAATGTTTCTTATACAATATAAGATTGATGACCTGAATTATAAAGTGAATATCCCAAACAGACGGGTTAAGATACAATTATGCCATAAAAATCGGATCAAGAAATACGTGGAGCGACCAAACGAACTTGAATTACCCGAAACACTCCGAAACAAAGACAAACTGATGAATGACAGTGTTCTGATCAAGGACAACCCAATAAAATTATGTAACTTCGAAATAGTGGCAAACTTAGAAGAAAAACTGGGTCACTTATCAGAAAAGGAACGAAATGAGTTATCCAAGGTAATAAAGCAATTTCCAGAAATATTCTCGGATGTTCCTAGTAGAACAAATGCCATATTTCACAACGTCAAATTAACCAAAGATGAACCAATCAAGCAACACCCATATCGAGTGAACTCCAGAAAAAGGGAGGTAATACGCAGGGAAATCGAATACAAGTTTGGAAAACAGGATAATCGAACCCAGCCAAAGCCCGTGGGCGTCTTCTTGCGTATTGGTGGACAAACCATACGAATCTGTTCGATTCTGCACAGCTTACAGAAAACTGAACGACGTCACCAAAGAAGACTCCTATCCAATCACACGAATGGGGATTGTATAGACCAAATTGGAAAGGCGAAATTTATTACCAAGTGCGATCATCTGAAAGGATACTGGTCAGTACCTCTGACAGACCAAGCTAAACTTAATTCCGCATTTGTAATTCCGGACGGAACATATCACTATAATGTGATGCCCTTTGGGATGAGAAATTCTCAGGCCACCTTTATGCGTCTAATGAATAAGTGTTTAACAGGCATCCCAAATGTTGGTTTATATAGATTACATTATCATTCATAATGAAACGTGGGAAGCACATTTGAAGAGTATAAGACAAATCTTTAATCGGTTGGAGAAAGCAAACTTAACTATCAACCTGGAGAAAAGTGAAATTGGGAAAGCAAAAGTGCATTACTTTGGTACATCATAGGATATGGACACGTTAGTCCTAGCGAAGTTAAAGTAAAAAACATAAAGGAATATATAAGGCCAAGAAACGTAAAGGGAGTTCGAAGATTCTTAGGAATGGCGGGATATCATCGGAAATTCTGTCGGAATTTCTCTGGGATAGCAACCCTCTTGACGAACCTTTTAAAAAAAGGAATAAGATTCCAATAGACACCAGAATGTCAGGAATCTTTTGAGATGATAAGACATGTTGAGTAACGAACATGTGCTATTAGCACCAAACGCTGAGAAACCGGTTAACCTACACACGGATCGTAACGAAAATGGAATCGACGCGGTATTATCTCAATATGACCAGAATGAATTGCGACCCGTCAGTTATTTCTCCAGGAAACTAAGTAAATATCAAAAACCCTATCCAACAATAGGAAAACAGAAACATTAGCTCTTGTGCTGGCAGTATCAAATTTCGAAATTGACATACCAGTAGGAAAATGTCCCACTCAAGTACATACCGATCATAACCAATAGTTTTCTTGAACAGAATGAGGAATAAAAACAGCCGGTTACAGAACTGGTATCTTCAGTCTACAAAAATATAATTTGGAGATAAACTACGTGAGAGGAAAGGAGAACCATGTAGCAGACTGGCTATCGAGATGTCAGGAAAGCGATTCGGAAAAATTGAGACTAAACACTAGATCGAGTGAAAGATTTTGAACTCCAGAGACTGGAGTAAAAGAATTATTACTTAGTTTTTTTTTTTCTTTTTTTTTTTTTTTTTTAAATATGTGAGGGTGTGACGATATTGAGATATGTCAATACCGTATTAATAAAAACAAATAAATGTAATGGTTAAAATTCCAAGACGCAAAGGAATTAAAACAACCAGGTGAACCGTTACCATAATAACGACGGTGACGGCGACGAGAAACAAAAAAAAAAAAAAAAAAAAAAAAAAAACGCCGATATACTTAAAATACAGAAAAATATAATCAGCGTCCCTTTTCTTGATAGTGATAGAACAGCTGATTGCTAAACACTGACATCTATTTTATAAAACCACAAGGCTAGAGTCCGTGTTTCAAGTCGAAGAGACCAGATAATTGTTACCCCCCCATTTTAAATGCTCTCTTTGGCAGAGGAAGTCAACAAAATACGGGCTGGTGCGTAGCTCGTCCCGTCCTTCCACACAACCCGAGGAAATTGTTTTTTTTTAATTAATTTATCACGATCGGATAACAAAGCTAACCTCAGAAGAGGCACGTCACTATATATATATATATATATATATATATATATATATATATATATATATATATATATATATATATTTTACGCAGTGATCACCACTTATCAAGGCCCGGAGCCACTCAGATAAGGGTCATTGCAAGTACATTACGTTAGTGTAGAGACTTGATGAAGTGTGGAGATTTGATGAAGTACTATTTCGCTGTATGACAACTCGTCAGTGTGGCTAGATAAGTAGCTATCAAAACCAAGGATTGAAACTCGACCACCTAGGTGGCAGTCAGCGCTTCTCGCCGTTATGCTATTTGGCTGCTGTCAGGTTGGGTATGCAAAAGTACAATATTTAAACAGTGTCCAAACGCCTTAGCTATATTTGTTTACACAAAGAGCATTGCCTCGTACAGTTTGTTATTTCGCTTCTCAATATGCTTAATCCAAGATAGTATGCATATATATGTATATATATATATGTGTGTGTGTGTGTGTGTGTGTGTGTATGTGTGTGTGTGTGTGTGTGTGTAATATTTTCAGCGAGAAAAACGAAATGAAGCAGCATTATTAATATTTACATATACGTCCTTTTATTATCTTATAAAGATTCATATAATTATTTTATTACCATGCGAGTCCCAGCATGTGCGAGTGTGCATTACTTTGGAGCTTTTAAATTATGGTGCTGACATGGCTGCGCGTGTGTGTAACCATTGCAATGGAACCATATCACTCTGAGATGGCCGTGATTGTTTCACATCTTGTTTGCTTGCAATTCCGTGGAAATGGAATTGTTGGTAGGAAGCGTTCTGGTCGGCTTATCAGCATTACATTGATTTTTGATTGCGAACTGACCATGTGACCTATTTTTACAAACGTTATTTCTTGTAGACAATGTTCTATGTACTTCTTTTCCCCACTTTTATGTAAGCATGGCGTTAAGAGAAGAAAAGTGAAAAAAGGTGGAAATCCGCGAGGAAAGACGACGAGTAAAGGCAGAGACTTACCATGTCAGCAATTTGGCTTTTTCATCATATTTCCTAGTAAAATACACATATAAGAGTGATACACAAAGCTTTGTAGGAATGGGATTGTTAACTTTGTTTTGTAAAGAATACTGATTTTATATTATTACCACATAGTTAAAGTGTAATTAGGGGTGGTGCATTTGTCAGATAATGAATGCCAATTAATATCAAATTGCTCTAAAGCGATTAATGGGGAATGATTGACAGCTGTGACGTCAAGAGTGTAACTCTAGTGAATAAACGGAAGTAAAGTATCAAACATCAGCTGCCTCGAAGTGTATGTCGCCTCTCCGTCCGTATGCAAAGCAAGTAGACGCAGAAAGCAAACGCTCGTCCCGGGCCAGATGTCGCATAGGGATCAATGTGTTTAACACTGCTCTCGTGGGAAGGTGATTAGATTAAAAGATATTCTCTTTGTGAATATTATGTTTGAGTTATTACTAGGACTATGACAAGAGAATATTCTTTTCGTTGTTTTGACTCTCGAGTATATATCCGATACAGTTAATCAATAGAGAACTACATCGCTCTATATAAAAACATAAAATATTAACTGATATATACTTGAGAGTCAAAATAATGAAAAGAATATTCTCGTATCATAGCCTAGTCATTACGTATCAAAGATAAAAGTCAGCCGAGAATAAAGCGTATGGATAGATTGATGATAATTGGATGATGATAAATATTATAAAACAATTCAAAATTATGAATAGAATGGAGTAAATTTGACGACAAAGATGGTCTATGACTAGGGTTTATTTACATTAAATTTAAAGACGATCAAGTAGTTCCCCCCTAAAGAAGCAATCTTGTGGTATTGTATCCTACAGATGATAAATTCTTGGAACGAAACTCTGTTCATGGAAGTTGTATTTGATGTTCGGCATACAGAGGAAAAAAAGCAAATTCTTTGGCGTGGTGGTTACAAAACCATTTCCTCTTGCGAAATGTTCAACCAGAGATTGGAGCTCAGTCGAGCACTTTCCATTAAAAAATAACGATAGAATAGAGAAAGGTTATTTACGAGTTAAAAAAAGATCGTTGTTTGTGTAAGAATTTTAGTCGACTTGGACTACATATCAATTACCAATTCCCTCTTCATTGTTATCGACATGACTTAACACGATCACCGGTTATTTGGGTTGATTTTCTAATATGATTAATCCGAGACGCATAATTAAAGTATCAAATCAACACTACCGCCTCGTGTGAATAGGTGGTATTTGCACTTCGTAATCGTATTATTGTAAGAATCAGGTTCCGTGTCCGTCGTCTTCACGCCAATCCCACATCATTCACCCGATTTTGTTGCACAATTATCAGATTTTACAAGTACATTGCTAAACTTTGTACGATTTTTTTTTCGCACTCTAGTATCAACTCAAACATTGTAGTATTTATGCGCATTTTTCAAGCCAATTCAGTTTATTAAAGGCTGAGTTTGATCAATGCGCACACATGAACACATAACATACACTGACTGAATAGAAAGGAACCCCACTATTATTAATAACTCGTAATTAATTACAGAGCTATAATTCTTACAAAAAAAACAAACACGGTAAGAAAATGTATAGCATTTTTTTGTGTTCTTACTGAGAATTCATAATGTACGCCAGCATTCGCCACTAGTTTCTAAAACTGCCTAGAAACTGCATCAACGGATTTCACAAGTAACTCGTTTGATCATTTGATTTTTTTACGTTACTAATGCGTCACTACGTAGCAAGGCAAAACATCACTCGAGGATAACCGCTGATAAGGCAGATAGATTGCAAAAAATCTAATATATAAAAGGCTATATGTTTGTCTCCATATTTTCAAACTATCACCTCACAAAATTTAAAGTCACATAGCGGCGCTAGGGTTCTCAAATGATAGGATTTTTTACGAGCCGTTTTTTAAATGCTCTTTAGTCGATGAAATAGTTTTTAAAAAGGGGTAAAAATTGAAAAACAAATCGTTATAAATTTTGTACATTCATCTCAGTTTTATTTTTTATTTTTAATCAGTTCATATACGTGTCACTTTGGTACATCACCAGCTTCAAATGCTAGTTTGCTTTCAGTTTCGATTCTAGCTGATGGCACCCAAATACTTTTGTTTTTCACTTTTGAAATAACACTATAATAATATATAGGAAACTTGGACAAAATAAATATCATATTAAAGCATATTTTACGATCGGGCAAAGTCGGGCGCCCCCCACCTCCGCTAGTAAATGAATAAATAAACAAATAAAACAAGTTATATACAAAATCAGTTCATACAGTTGTAAGATGACTTGAGAAGCTGGAACAAATGCTGGGTCATATACTAAATTCGAAATAAAAAACTATACTATGCACTTTCTAATTGTACTCGTTTCTTGAAAGAATTATATCTCTAAAAGTCAATGTGTGTGTGTGTGTATTCATTCTCTATGGACTCCAAAACAACTGAGCTGAGATTTTGAAAATTTCAAACAAATCTTCTTCATGTGTCTGGAAGTGTTCTTAGATGGATTTTGCATCGGAATGCCTTCGATAAGTATTGATATTCGATAATTATTGATAATCGAAAAAATCCGATTAAAGAAGGCACTGTTCGATTTTAACCAAAACATCACAAGTGAATTTGAGAATCTTTATTGCTTCACAAGCAGAAAGGCTCGGCGTATAAAATCATCAGTAGGCTCTTTTATAAGGCGGGAGATTCTGAAATGAATGTTTCTACTACTGATCAATATTGAATTATGTACTTGACTTTTGTATTGTGGACTAAGTCACCGTCGAGAGGCATATGAAGTTTCATCTCGGTGCACCGTGGTGGATCCCCGACTAGAGCAGACAATGAATCGATTTGATTGAAAGATGGACGATTTCACAGATTTCGATGACAATAAAAGTATTGGAAATGTGAAACAATCGCTGATCATAATTCCATCTCGGGCAACGTCGGGTTTATCTGCTAGTTTCAGTAATAAATTACGATCACTTTATAAACAGAGATACTTCCGTGCGCTCGGTGTATTTAGTTACAACATTATGAATATAAACTCAACGTAAGTTAGAAGGTTACGTTCTATTTATCTTTCCTAATGTTTTTCTCAATACATAATTGCATTCTGTGACTATTACAACAATAACATGGATGATTTCGGATATTTGTTTTTCAATTTATGCATAATTTGTTGATAATCTCTTGAAAGCCAACACGACACGTAATTCTATCAGCAAATCTGTAATCTGCACACGGACGTTGCGATAAAATGAAAAAATGTTCCCCTCATGCCAATAAGCGAATTCATCCAGAGTTAGTGTCTACGGAGACCGGAACTGTTTAGAACAAATATTAAAATTCAGTGAATTTAATAGTCAGTTTTCGACTAAAAAAAAAAAAAAGAAAAAAAAAATGTTGTACGAACAATTTCAGAAAAGAATCAATCGGAGAAAACATACGTAAGTTGTTTAATGAAATCTTGATATAAAAAATTGCACCCTATACACATGTAATTTAGTGTTGCGTGTATATGCACACGTAATATAAGGTGATATAATATATGTATAGGGTTTCAATGTTTGCCTGTTATTAAAGCTTGTACTTTCCCTTATTTGATCAGAAAGCAATCGCTCGTTCTGGCCCAGATGTAGCATAGGGATCAATATGTCTAATACTGCTCTCGTGGGAAGGTGATAAGAGATATTCCCTTTGTGGATATTATGTTTTAGTATTGTCATTACTTATCAAAGATAAAAGTCAGTCGAGAATAAGGGTTATAGATAGATTGTAATAAATTGATTTTTTTAGGGGAAGATGCCTCTGAATATCTATCTATCTATCTATCTATCTAGATACATATCTATATCTATCTACTGTTACATAAAAGTCACCTTGTGTGTGTGAATTTCTTATATGTTCCAAAAATGCTGAGCCTATCTTTTTTTTAAAATTTCACAGAAAGATAATTTATATATCTGGTAGTGTTTTTCGATATGTTTTGTACAGAAATTCATCTGAAAAGTATCGAAAATAGCAAAAAATGCGATCTTAAAAATAGTCTTTCTTTCTTATAGATAAAAAAAAAAGAATAATTTTACAGAGAAATATTTTATGTTACACCGGTCAAGGGAAATAATAAAATTTCAGCAATTCATTTCTTCTTAAAAACAGATTTATTATGATCTAGAGGTATAGCTTACTCGTAGCTAATTCGACTACATATCGAATGATCCCCTGTTCAAGCCTGAGTGTACCTCATTATTTTATTTTTTCTTATTAATGAGTTTAATTTGCAATAAGAGACACCATTTAAAATCGCCGAAAATCATTGCTTCGTTTGCATATTTGAAAACTAAACATTAATCAGAAATGGATTTTCCAAGGCATTCACTGTCAGCTGACATGATATTGTAAACAAAAACAGATGGAGTTTGATGAACGACATTATTTAAAAAAAATTTTAATATTCTTTTTGCGAATTAGTCCCCTGGGTAAATTATTCCTATAATAATCAATAGAGTATTAATTCTATAAGAATATATACGCATTCTGCATAAATTAAAAATATCATAGTTAAGCGATAGAGTAACGCCGAGCTGCCAGCTAGTAATCTTTAAACGAATTGGTCAAGTTTTGGAATTTCTATTCTCTCCATCGTAAGCATCCTTTTTATTTCGCATAGTGTGGCAATATTTTGATGATATCTTTTCGTCTCTCATCAGCTGTACGATGGTATAAATGTGTGCGGACGCGCGTATGGGAATGCATGCGAAATGAGCCACCAGTAAAGCAAAATATTATAAAAAGAAGAAAATTAAAGACGATCAGTTAGAGGCGTCGGCGAAGTTCAAGAAGACGATCACATGAGGGACGCCACAGTGGTAACGAGAAAATGAGGAAATAAATGTTGTTGTACAAAGAAAGAAAAAGCGAATTGAAGTTATTTTTTTATTCTTTGTCTGCTTTGCAATTCAGGTTACAACGTGTTAATTCCCGGACAAAATGAAATTTAATATTCATTCATAACGATATTTAAAGTGTTAACCTATTTCGTATAGTAAAAACTTATACATTTGCTTACACCGATGGATTGTAAGAATTCGCTTTCTGTAATAAATTAGGAACTATTAATAAAAAAGAGTTGCTTTCCAAGACCTCAATTTGACATGCCGTAAAACAAAACAGATCGAATCGAGTATATCTATAAAAGTGAGAATCTGTGTGTGAAGACACTACTCGACCTATATACTCAACGAAATTTTTATCTGCAGACTTGAAATTTGGTATATAGGGTATTCAGACACGTGGAAAACTTTAATCCCTTTTCATCGAGAAGAAAGGAATATAAAGGGTCAAAACTGAAATATGTGTACGTGGGGATCAGTGGATTTTTATCTGTTTATAAACCTTTTCACGAATGCGCATGCGTGAAATCATTCACATGCCAGATTACTTCTGTTAAAAGTAAGTAGGGTTGAAAACACTTCTAAAGATCGTGCCAAGTTGGCCCAATGGTTATCGTACTTGACTCACTGCCTTTAGGTTTTTGCTTCGATCCCAGCTTGAGTAATTTTTTTTTACTTATAAAGGGTCAACTGTTTAGAAAAAAACAGAATACTCGCAGGCACATGTCTCAGTTTCTGTATAAATTGAAATATATTTATGCGTATTTTACGACCAGGCAATGCCGGGGGGGGGGGGCTGTTAGTCTGTCTATATATCTATAAAAGTGAGAATGTGTGTGAGGACACTTCTCAATCTATATACTCAACGAATTTTTTTATCTACAGACTTGAAATTTGGTAAATAGACGATTTAGACATGTGAACACCTTAATCCGGGTACATATTCTAGTATATCTATTAAAGTGAGAATATGTGTGTGCAAACACTCCTCAATATATATATATATATATATATATATATATATATATATATATATATATATATATACACACACTCAACGAATTTTTTATCTACAGATTTGAAACTTAATATGCAGAGTATTCAGATGTGTGGAAAACTTTATAATTGGTATTTTAAAAGGGTCTGATAAGAGGTAAAATTAGAAAAATGGTTCGTGGGAGGCCACCAGATTTTTATCTGTTTTCAACTGTGTCGGACTGCGCATGCGTCGTCGTGAAACATGACAGCTTCCTTATTTTAAGTATGAGTGTTTGAAAACATTCTTTAAAATTCATGTCAAGCTGGTGTGATGGTTATGGTACATGATTAACTGTTTTTAGTTTAAGTTTCGATCCCAGTTCGAGTATTATATTTTGTTTACTTACAAGAAGTGAAGTGTTTCGAAAAAATATTTTACTTGCATGCACACGCCTGTTTCTTTCCGCCTTTTTATACTTTGCTTTTTAAAAGAAATTTCACCTAACGCTTATATACCTTCGGCATTCCTGTTTATAATAAATAAGAAATCTGTATTAATTAAAATACGATATTTATGAGTATTTTACAACCGGACAACGTCGGGCGGACTGCTAGTATATGAATAAATTAGAGGTTACAATTCGTACTGGTCTATGAATTAATCTTAAAAGTTGGGCTAAGTTGTTATATTTGAAGTAATAAAGAAAAGTGCATGCTTTTTAACTGATGTGTACATCATTATTTTTGTTTTCAGAATAGATTTTGTAACATCTAGGCCCTTAATAACAAAGAAAAATGGAGAAATGCGCATATTTTTCTTGGATGAATTCAAACAGGTATAAAACTTCCCAAAACAACCATCAAATATCAACAGAGTATGTGTAAAAAGGTCCACACAGGATCGAACCTTACGAAGGGGTATTATGAAATTCTGTGGTCATGGTTCATTCATCTTCGTATGAATCAGGTTATTCTATTATTGGGATTGATTTACCCGAGATCCTTCTAAGTGAATATGTATACAGATAGATATCGAGTACTTAGAGAAGGGGTCACGTTAATGTTGCCAACATCCCAAGAAGATTGTCATAATTAAAACTTTTAAGATGAAGATAGAGAATCACCATGCAATGAAAATTAAAGAAAATTTTATTTAAATTTTAATTTTCGACTTAAAAGTCTTAATCAGGAAAATTCAGACATTTCTCTTTTTTTTTTCTTATTTTTTCTTTTTTTACGACACGTTTTCAATTTTCAAAATATCAGTGCGTCGTACAGTGAAAATATTAAACTATTTTCTTATTCAGATATTTCGATCTCTTTATTAGAAAATTTTATAGCGAATAGACACAGAAATTGGTGCTCGAACCAAGAACCAGATGTCAGTGTGGTAAGTGAGCCATGTTAAATCTTAAATCATTCAGACTCTTTTCTCTCTTTCTGTCAACCTCTTGCTATTAATCCCGAGTAACTTTATGTATATTTCTATTTCAAATCTATGTATTTTTTTACATTTGACGTGTCCTATGAATAAATCCCTTACTGTTGTAGGGATTCACCCCAATATAGGAACACTTTTGAACGGTATAAATACCAACGTTGGAACGCCTCTCATAGCACTCCAGTCGAGGTTCCGACCCCGATAGTCAATCCGACAGAATCTGGGTTACGTCGGTAATCTTTTAGTTGTCAAACTGAGGAAAATGTTCTGGGCAGCCTCGGGAGGTCCACCCTTCCAGGCGTGGCCTCTCTGCATTCGAGAAAAGCAAATTTATTGCTTGTTGTTTGAGGCGCTCTTACAGAGGAATGCTGACGGAGCTACTCAGCCCCCTTTTTTTTTGCAGAGCCGGAGTGCTCCTCCTTTAGGGGTGCTGGCTCATTAATCGCATTACATCCTCCGTATCTCGTAGTACGTCGTATTAGCGTTAAGTACTACAACTCTCGTTCTTTATGCATTCTGTCCTGTTGTAAATAAACAGTTTTTTTTAAGCTGAATCCATGTTCGAGCCTTTCTTAGTGACCTTTCCAGATCACAACACTTACCAAAACGAAGTTCGTGTCTTCTGTGAAGTGATTGAAGACCAGAGAACATGTAGTTTACAGTTGCACAGGTGTATAGAGATGGTACGCTCATAAAGAAGTAAATGAGGCTGCAAACTAAAGGTGACTTCGCACATCAAAGCTTATAAATTGCACGCCTATGAAACTGCTCCATTGGTTTGCTTCCCAGCCGATTATAAAATGGTCGTCTTCAAGTCTAATGTAAACAAATACTTGATGTCGCGCGCCGTTAAATAATCAAATTCTACCTAATTTCCACCGCCAACAATCACTACGCTGTTGTCTCAGCAAACACCTTACACTCACTAATCCTTATCCTTGAATAGCCATCGGGCCTTGATAAGTGGTAATATCTTGCAAAAAAAAAAAAAAAAAAAAATGGAAGCGAATCATTGGTTTCATTATATCATCTTATCCAGGGCCCAAATATGCTTCGTATTTAACACTACTCTGATTAACGTATTACACTACCGCAATCGGACATTAATCCAGCATATACGACAATCTCTATTATATAAAAGGAACTTGTGCGTGTATGCGTGTATGTGCGAGTTCGTTTCCTATGGACTCGAAAACAGCCGGGCCGATTTTTATAAAAAGTTACTTTATAACATTTATTCATTTATTATAGTTACAGTGTTCTTAGATGGTTTTGTATTGAAATGTCTTCGATAGGGATCGATAATCAATAATTAAAATAATCAAATGAAAGAAGAATCAGACGATTTTGACCAAAGCTAACATCTTATACAACCTAACTTCACAAGTGCATTGAAAGGCACTACATATAAATCAACAGTAGATTTGACAAAGGCACATTTAAAACGATTCTTTCTGTTTAATGCACAATTGCACCATGATTCTTGACTTTTTCATTTTAAATTTAAATTCAACCCATTATCACAGCACAAGTAGTAAAACTAAGCATGTAAAATCAAAAGTATGTTCTTTGATATAACAGGGGCAAGTTGGAAATGAATGTTTCTGCTTAGAGCACAATGGTACCTGACTTTTGCATTTTAAACTTTAATTAAAGCCATTATATATAAAAATAATTTTATAAAATCCACAGTTGGTTCTCTACAGTGCGATGTACACTGCAATGTATTGTCGACTAAGTCACTGTGGGGAAGCATGTGACGTTTCTTCCGGTGCAATATGATGGATCCTCAACTAGAGCAGGCAATCAATCAATTTGATTGAAAAATGGCGATATCATTGATGTCGATTAAAAAAAAATGTGGGAGTGTGTGAAACAATCGTTGACCATCATTCAATTCCGGGCAATGTCGTGTTTCCCTGCTAGTACGAACATAAAACTATACTCAAGTGGATGTATGTCCGGAATTGAATGATGATCAACGAATGTTTCACACACTCCCGCTTTTTTTTTTGTAATTGACATCGATGATATCGCCATTTTTCAATTAAATGTAAAAGGAAGAAAAAAAAATCTGTATTTTTACTGATAACTTTCGAATCGAAAATTAGATTTACATAGATGCACATAATGATTAAAAAAAAAACAAAATTCGCATTGATCTTAACCGTTTTAAAATGTTCAAAATATAAGTGCTTCAAACATTAAAAATAGTTTACTAAATAATAAACATTCATTAGAAATTTCAGTCTGAGTTTAGGTAAGCACTTTATAGCTTAACCCAGACAATAATCGAGATAATGTCACTAAAAGAGAACCAAGGGAATTCTAGACATACAGTTTCGATAAAAACTGTTCATAATTTAGTGTATAGATGACAGCACGTATAGAACAATAAGCTGATTGGACAATTGATGCTGTTTATAAAGTATTGTAAAATCGTGATCTCTTTATATCGTAATTCGTAAAATTCGACATTCTGCTACAATTCATATAGTTTAGAATAAAGAGTGTCGCGGCTCAAGATGGTTTCCTGATGTGTGCAATGTTAGTCGCCTTTCCTGGGGTCCCATCAAACTCTCGCTAGGAATTATTGGCTGTCTGATCATTTAAGTTGATATTTTTTTTTTACATAAATCTGTTAAAGCGATTTTCCCAACTCCATTCATATCAACAACATTATTTGATGCTTTCTTTTTTTCTTTGATAAATTTTGACGTTTTTTTTTTTCAGGTTTTCAGCAATAAGAGATTATGGACAATCTCCGTTGGATTCTGTGCGACAAACGGTTGTTCAAAATTTGATCTTCTCGCTCATCAAGTTAACAATCGATTGTTCACATTGCTATATCACGTCCCTACAAAACCAAATACAGTTAGTCTGTGTGAAAACTACTGATGCTAACAACAAAATCTACTAAAATCAGTTCATATTTATTAATCGTGTTCCTGTATTATGTACGAATACAAAATAGCATTATAGAGATAGTGAAAATGAGAAAATGGCGTTTGTGAAGAGGGTATATATATATACTAGTAATTTCGCCAGGCGTTGCTCGTGCCCTATGTACTGTTCATAACTTTATACGCATATGTATATATTAAAAAGTGTGAAAATGTACAGTAATGCCTTTCTATATCATAGGCCTCCTTAACTACCATAGAGAAATATTGGTAGAGACCGCAGAGGTCGAATTTTTTTAAACTTTGACTCCAATTTTGATCCCTTAACATTTATTATTTTAGGGTCAAATTATATTAAAATGTTGAACCCATGTCCAAGTAACCCACATCTAAAATTTCAAGTGTTTAGATCCAAAATTCGCAGAGGAGTTTGGTAGAGTGTGTAAAGGAAAGCTCTGTAAACTTTGACCTTTTGCCAGCCAAATTATCGCCCCAAAACTAATTTAAAATGTTGCTGTATGCCTGAATACGCTTTATGTAAAATTTAAAATGTTTAGACCCAAAATTGGCTTAATAGTTTGCTAGAAACCGCAAAGGTAAAATCTTTTGTACTTTGACCCCTTGGAAGCCAAATTTTCAGAAAAAAAACTAATAAAAAGCTTGCTCTATTTCTGAATACACTTGATGTAAAATTTCAAATGTTTAAACCAAAAATTGTCAATTGTAATTTGGTAGAGACCGCAGAAATCAATTTTTTTTAAAACTTTGACCCCTTAACATTTATTGTTCTGGGCTCAAATTAAATTATAAAGTTAGATCCATGTCGAAGGAACCTATATCTAACATTTTAAGTGTTTAGACCAAAATAGCCGGAGGAGTTTGGTAGAGTTCTCAAAAGTCAAATTGTTGCACTTTGACTCCTTAACAAAATTTCTGGCCAAAAACCAATTAAAATTTTTTTTCCAAATCTCAATATTCCGTATCTAAAATTTTGAGTATGTGGACCGAAAATTGACAGTTATTTGGTAAGGAAATGTACACAGGCAGATATTTTCACTTTTATAGATATACTAGCATTTCAGCCCGGCGTTGCCCGGGTGTTTGGAGGTGTATGCTGAGAAAAAAAAAAAAAGGGTTAATTTTTTTAACTTCGACCCCTATTCTGACCCCTTAAAATTTATTATTTTGAGCTTTAATCAATTTATTAAGTTAGATTCATGTTCAAGGAACCTATATCTAAAATTTCAAGTGTTTAGACACAAAATTGTAGGAGTTTGATAGAATTCTCAAAGCTCAATTCGTTGAACTTTGACACCTTAACAGCGAAATTTCTGGCCGAAAACACATCACATTGATTTTCCCAAATCTCAGAATATCAAATTTAGATAGAGTCTGTAGACTTTAAATTGACAGAGTTATTTCGTAGGGAAATGTACACAGACAGACAGACATACACGTTCACTTTTATAGATATACTAGCATTTCGGCCCGGCGTGGCCCATGTATTTGGAGGTGCATGCTAAGCAAAAAAAAACAAAAAAAAAAAGCGGTCAATTTTTTAAATTTTGACCCCTATTATGACCCCTTAAAATTTATTGTTTTGGGCTCAAATCAAGTTATTAAGTTATATCCATGTCCAAGAAAACTGTATCTAAAATTTACTACATTATGAATTCGTAATGCCGGCGTTCAAACTTCACCTAGTTAATTTCTTTTCTTTTTTTTAATTTTCACGCTTTTGCACTGATTTTTCCAAATATAAAGTTTCGCATGGATTCAAATACTTTATATATGAAGTTTCCTGTCTGTAGACCAAAAACTCTAGGAGGAGTTTGGTAGGCAAAATTTATTGAACAAAAATATATACGTATACATAAATATATATGGAAACAATTTTGTGTTTACCATAAACTTTTTACGCAAATATTATGCAAGTATAAATCATGTAGAATAACTGCATGACTATAATTACACGTAATAGTTAACTAAAGATGATCATCCCATAAGAAAACCGAATAAACTAATAGGGAATTAATTAAAATGAATGTTTAAAAGAATATGCAAATAGGCTAGATCTTTTGCTAGTGAATGCAATTCCACAACCCATATATAAGAAAATTGAATTTTCTTTTTCAATAAATAGAAAAGAGAGTTGCCTTTTTCTGTTTTTCTTGGCCTTCAGGCCGGGATCAAAGTATAGTATCTGTTCTGGCAGATACTGCAAGCAAAGACCATATGTGGGGGGAAATCCTACATATAAGACCTTGGTCAATGTAGGAGCAACCCTTCATACCAATTGTCACTATCCAGCTCCCCTACTCCCCGGGGAGTTGGTCCCCATTTCCCCCTCACTCCTCACATTAAAAATCGGCCTTATGCCTAATTTGCCCGGTGGGGGGGGGGCAAATAACTACACCCTGTTGTTCTTGGCCTTCGGGCCGGGATCAAAGTGTAGTATCTGTTCTGCAGATGCTGCACTTAAGATGGTTTGTACCAGTCAATGGAGGGGAAACCCTCTATACTGGGACAATTATTATTTTTGGTAACCAGAGTGCCCCCTTTTTGCCTACTTTTAGGGGAGCTGGTTTTAACCTCACATTAAAAACGGCCTTGTGCCTAATTTGCTCAGTGGGGGAGCAAATAAATACCATCTGTTCTGCAGATGCTGCACTTAAGGTAATTTGTCCCAGTCAATGGAGGGGAAACCTCTATACTGGGACAATTACTATTTTTGGATCCAACCAGAGTGCCCCTTTTCCCTTTTTTTCGGGGAGCTGATGTAACCCTACTTTAAAAACGACCTCATGTCACATTTTGCTTTGGTGGGAAAGCAAATAAATAAAAACCTCTTTTCTATTGGAAAGAGGTTTTTTAATATGAATATCAATACACACACAAACGAATTTATAGGAGTAAATATATATATATATATATATATATATATATATATATATATATATATATATATATATGAACATTTATAAATATACAAATACGGTAACACAAAGTAATTTTGCTGTAGTTGTGGGTTCGATTCTTGCCAAAATCAAGCCATGCGGACAACTGCTACTTAGCAAGAAATCTAAGACCATGGATAACTTTTACACACACAGCAAAAACCGCGTGTCCATAAAACCTATATATATATATATATATATATATATATATATATATATATATATATATATATATATATATATATGCACACAGATATGTGTATACTTATATAATATATACATTAATAAAAGGCGGGACTTACAAACTTATTTCACTGTTATCTATGTTAATTAACTTATATTGCGGCTTACTTTTTACACATCTACATTGCATTAACTTTTAGCAATTATATTTTTTCAATGCGTTGACAATGCAATTTGGTAGGAAAACATATTGGGTACGATACAAAGTAAACAGATCAAATTACAATAAGGAAGAACTCAATAATTTTCCATTCAATATTTAACAGTGCAATGTGTGAAATGAAAATGGTATAAATGGCGTCATATAATTTAAATTCTTTAGATACACCTCTTCTTCCGAAAGATATTGTTACTCAAAAGAAGTTTCTTATGTCTTAAATTCTTATTTCAATTTTGATCAAAGCATATAACGATTTCGATTGTAGAAAATGTTTCAAATTTAAGGCTTAAGTACAGAGTTAGAAGATAAAATTGTTGCTCTAGAAAAGACGACATGATTCCATTTTCGTTTGATAAAAAACCGGTTCTACTTTTTTGTTGCTTACCATCTACAGTTGTGTACAAATCCCAAGGGCGATATGAGCCTTCTATCATGCCTGAAACTGGCAATATTTAACGAGCTGTAAAAATGCTTTCTACTTATCCAATTTATAACAAAAGGATCATTGCCAGCACATTTAAAATGCAAATCCGGGCAGTTCAACGCCTGAGGACACAGTTTAATGAAGTTTCTCGGCCACGGTTATGATCTTTGGTTTGATTTCAGGTGAGGGCCAAATCATGCCGCCTCACATCTTGAAAGTCAGCACACAAGTGTACCTGAATGTGCTGAAAATAGTGGCGATCCCCGTGTGCAATTAGGTGGCCGCTGGCAGACCCTGGGTGTGGCAGCAGGAGTCAGCGCCGGCCCACAATCAAAAGAACCCAGTCTTGCCTTCAAAAAAAGTGCTACAACTTTGTACTCTTCTCTTACCTTTATAACCCTAACTCTTCTCTTACAACCCCCACTCATCGCCGATGTGATCCCGTTGGACTAATTCGTTTGATCATATATAGAGAATATCACCAACATGACCTCTCACAACACCAAAGCCAACCTGATCGCCGCTATCCACAAAGCTCCCGCCGGCGCTTATGACAAAGGCATGCTCCCAGTTTCGGAGCTGTATTCAGGCGGTGACTGAGGCTGAAGGCGGCTACATTGAATAGATGTCATATCTACTACAAGTTACATGAATTGATTTTCTTCAATAAAATTTAAAAATAAAGCTCTGATGTTGTTTTCTTTAGGGTGACAATTTATCGTTCCACCTTGTATATACCGTTTTGAAAGGAAACTGAAATTTTGCTCAATTGATGTCTTATAATTATGAATTGAATTTCATGCAAATCTGAAATATTTAAATGTTCACATTGGAGATTGAACCCATATTATGCCCACTTCAAAACACTGACATTCTAAGAAAATCGAAAATTTGAGAATATATATTAATTGATAACCAATACATTATTACTAAATTACATAAAATTCGGAGGTATCTGAATAGCAGTGTTACATCTCCTTATCTTTGTATTGTTAGATGGAAAAGGGACAACCCTTTTCCATGTAAATAAGAATATTAGATAAGTGAAAATGAGATTAGGATAAGCCTAGAATCGAACCCTGTAAGCAAAGTTAAGAAATGGAATGTTAGAAATGAAATCTATTGTTAATTTTCTTAGAAATCTGAATATTAAATATGCCAGTAAAAGAATGAACAATGCAAATTAAATTATACCGTTTAAAAATAGGTTAGGTTAGAATTGAAGATTATTTTGTTTGTCAAGAGTGTGTTAGTAGACTTACGAAAAGCCATGTGAAATTAGTCACGTTTGAAAACACACTTCTGCCGTCATAGAGAAAGGATATTTCTCCATATAGGATAATAGTATCGGATTTTAGTCAGTCAGCAAGAAAGTTGAGAGTCAGAGAGTTGGGTAATCAGTTGGTCAGTTGATGAGTTGGAGCCAGAGCTCCTTGGAGGCGAGGGGAGAGGAGTAAACCAATGTAGCCATACCAGTTGAATTCCTGACGTCATCGACCGGCCGATCAGATGAATAAAGAAGTCACCATTATGTTGTAACTGTTGTCTTGTGTCATTCTTCATCACGGACGAAAGGTAATTGTGTTTATCATCTTATAACGAACATTGTAAACCCTTCCAAGTTATGTGTCTCGTTTCCTCCATCCCAAGTAATGCCTATAAATACCTCCTCTCCTCTGTGTTAAGAACTGTGCATCATATCACCCTCTCCTCTCATATGTATTAAAAGAACTGTAATATAAATGTCTTCTCTCCCTCATCATCACTATCGTTGTATTCTGTTATACATGAACTCGCTATATATGTCCCAGTCATCTCTAAATATGAAGGTCCTAGATATTACCTTAAACTATATCCAGTGGTGAGGCCCCAGCTTGCGAGCTTTGGGGAGTGTGGAGCCACCCTTTAATTACCATTGCTCCCAGGTCTACTCTGACCCGGAGTGATAGTACCTGTTAGGGTCCCAACTATTGGTTAAATAGAAACCGACTTGAAAACAACAAATATATTCTATTAAAAAAATTTTCTTCAAAATCTTTGGATTCGGCATTAAATAACTTGAAAAGGGTTGATATGCCGTAAAACAAAAACAACCAACCTAAATATGAAACCCCTGCTATTTAACAGTATGATACTAAAATAGTCAAAATATAGCCTACATTACGAAACCTTAGAAGCCTTAGATAGGATGGGGGACATTCATATTGATGAGGGGAAGACATAGAAGAGAGAAGGGGAACGACATTTATACATTTTACTGTCTGTGTTTCTTATTTAGAGAGGAGGGTTATCAGTTTTTATGACACAAGAGGGGGGAGTCATTACTTAGATGGGAGGGGGACACATTTCTTAGATGAGTTATACACAAAGTTCATTATAAAGATGAGGGAGACAATGTTCATATAAAGATTATTACACATTACCTTCAATTTGGTAGAAAGATGACACAAGACGCAGTTACAATATATGATGTATTCTTTTATTACATTCGACCGGTCGCAATGATGACGACATTCAGGAATTCAAAGTCGATTACATGATTAAAACTTCCTCTCTCTTCCTTCCAAAGGGAGACCCTCCTCTGATTCGATCCAGACTCGACTCTGGACTCCGTCTCTCTCTATCTTGTCTATCTCTGTCTAAAACTAGCAAACTATATTGAGAATTCATTTCTCCATGACGTCATATGTGTGTCCGGCCACATGATCGGTCCACGTGATCTAAAAATGCGTTGTTTGGCACGTTTCCAAACCACTTTTGCCGACAATGAATTTTCTCAAACCTATTTTTCGACCTAATTTATTTTTCAACATATTTAAATTTGCTATTGTTCGTTCTTCTTACTGACCTTATTTTAATTCAGTTTTCATAAAAAAGAATTGAACAATCCAAATTCCTTTTACTCAAACATATTTACTATTTTATATTAATTTGAACAATGCGAATTTCTATTTCCGAACCTTGCTTACCAGGTTCGAATCTCGGTCTATCTAATCTCATTTTCACTTATCTAATGTTTTTCTTACAAGAAAAGGGAGATCTTTCTTGTAAGACGTGTTTAAAATTCATAATAATCGGTTTATTAATTTAAGAGTCGAGCAAGTCTATACATATGAACCTACTAACGAACCACCTTGTAACTGCAAAAATAGCTCTGAAAAAAAAAAAACTTATTTTTTATTAAAATTTAAACTAGTAAATAAAAATTTGAGTGGGGTTAAAATGAGCAACAACTGTTTATCAACAAAATCAGAATCTATCCAATATATATATATACACTTCAGAATAAAACTATCTACAATCAACTGGTATGGAAACCTATGATTATAAGTTTAACAAAATATTATTAGCAGTAATATTCTATAAGTATTATCCCACCTAAATAAAACTTGCTCGATATACAAGATAGAGCAAATAAATCAAATTTTAGTCATTCAATAAATTTTAAAATTTATGACGTGAAATGTTTAAATTTCAAATCAAACGATTTTTATTATTCTATGTAAGACAAAGAATACATAGAATAATAAAAAATTTTTTGATTTGAAATTTAAAATTTTTTAAATTCATTGTATGACTAAAATTTGATTTTATATATATACTAGCAGGGGTGCTCGGCGTTGCTCGGGTGTTTGGAGGTGTATGCTGTGCAAAAAAAAGCAAAAAAAACAAAACAAAAAAAATGGTTAATTTTTTAAAACTTTGACCCCTATTATGACCCCTTAAAATTTATAGTTTCGGGCTCAAATCACTTTATTAAGTTAGATCCAGGTTCAAGGAACCTATATCTAAAATTTCAAGTGTCTAGACCCAAAATTGTCGGAGGAGTTTGGTAGAGTTCTTAAAGGTCAAATCGTTGAAATTTGACTCCTTAACAGCCAAATTTCTGACTGACACCCGTCACATCGATCTTCCCAAATCTCAGTACCCGGTATTTCAAATTTCGAGTCTATAGACTAAAAATTGACAGAGTTATTGCGTAGGGAAATGTACACAGACAGACAGACACACAGACAGACACGTTCACTTATATATATATATATATATAATTATTTTTTACAATAATAATTAAATACCCACAGACACTAGTGTTTCATCCTTTCGGGAATCTTCAGTGCAGGGTGTCACGATTACTACCAGTCGAACGATTCGAACCCCGCATTACGAGACATTATATAAGGGTTTTATCCTGCCATGTGGAACCCATGTGTTGTATTAGGTCGTCCGCTGTCATGTGAGACCCATGTGTTGTATTAGGTCGTCCCTCTGTCTTGTTTTTGGTCTTCCCTTTGGCCTCTTATGCTCACGAGGTGTCCATTCTGTTGTGATGATGGACCCTCTGTTGTCATGTTGTCTGGCTACGTGCCCTGCCCATCTGTGTTTGAATGTTTTGATGGCAGTATTGATGTCAATAACTCTTTGTTGTTGGCACATCCAGATGTTCACTTTGGCGAGTTGTCAGGGCCCATGTTTCACTACTGTAGATCATCACAGGTAGTAAATATTTGATTGACATATTTGAATTTCTGCTCCTCTTTATATTCTCTACTTTTCCAAAAGTTGCCCATCACAATGCTATCCTTCTCTTAATCACAGGAAGGAGATCTTCATCTTTTATACTTTTCTTTGCCAAGTAGATATAGCTTTCAACTTCTTCGATGGTCTTTCCATCAACAATTATTGGCAACTTGGCAGCATGCTGGTTTAACATCACCTTCGTCTTTCCAAGATGCATGTAGAAACTAACCGGTTTTAGAGTGGATGTCGTTTAAAACGTCATTTAGTTTCTGAGGAGAATGTGTCATCATTACTGTATCATCAGCGAAGATGAGATGTGACAGGTGTTCACCATCGATATTGACTCCCCTACCCTCCCACTTGATCCAAAGTGATATCAGAGATCAGCCGAACCGCATTGGGAACAGTTGGTTAATGCAAACCACATAAACCAGACAAACTGTCTACAATTACAAAACAGCCGAGAGAGAAATGACAACAGACGAAAAGAGGTGCTACAAATGTACAGCATATCGAGTACTTGAGATATGCAAGATTCCGAGACACCAAATGGCAAACGAAATTTCAAACTTGATGAACAACAAATACTGCAAGTAAACAAAGGCACAAAGTCTATCAGAAAAAGGCAGCGTCTCGGCAGAAGCAACATCATCTATCTTAAAGAAGAAGATGGCACTCTCATCCATGACCTAGACAGAATTCTTTCAAGGTGCGAGGAGTTCTATGCTAACCTCTATGCCATTAGACAACCAGAACACTCCAACCCTTCATGCACTGAACAAATCTGAAAAACTTCCTCAACCCACCCTCCCATCGGAAGTGAGAGTAGCTGTTAAGCGACTGAATTCAGGCAAGGCTGCAGAGGAGGATGGTGTTACTGCAGAAGTTACTACAGAGCGATGGAGAACCCATTGTTAAGATGTTTACAAGATTGTTTAATAAGTGCCTATCCAGTGGAAAAGTTCCAGATAAATGAGGAATGCATTAGTGGTCATCATTCATAAGAAAGGAGACACTGCAGATATTAAAAACTATCGGCCAATCAGCCTTCTGCCAGTGACATACAACGTATTCTCTTCAGTCTTGCTAAGACGTATGCTAGGGACACTTGACAGTCATCGACCGCGAGAACAACAAGTTTCAGAGCAGCTTTGCCTTTTTGGATTCCAGAAAGGCCTTCGGCTCTATAGAGTTGGATCCACTGTTCACTGCCCTTGAGAACCAAGGAGTTGACTCGACATACATTACCTTGTTGAAAGACTTATACAGTGGGGCTAACTCTACTTTAAAGCTCCATCGTGACAGAAACAAGGTCAAGCTGGAGCTGGAGCAAAACAAGGTGACATCTCGCAAAAAATCCTCACAGCCAGTCTCCAGGATGCTATAATCAGTCATATATATATATATATATATATATATATATATATATATATATATATATATATATATATATATATATATATTATATGGGCGCATGTGTGCTAGATGCTTTAGCCCGTAAGAACGGGCAAAAGTTATAAGCCGTTGACTAAGAATGGTTTGGAAACTAGCCTGGGTGTCCGGCGTTGCTTAGGTGTTTGAAAGTGTGTGTTGAGCAGCAAAAAAAAACAAAAAAAAAACAAAGTTGTAGAAGGCAGGCAGGCTCGAACCCGTGACGCATAGGCGGAAAAGAAAGTGGAGGTGTGTGTAAGGGTGTTGGTTGAGCAAGAAAAAAAAGAAGAGTAATAAGCAGGCTCGAACCCGTAATGTACCAGAGGAAAAAGAGGTGAAAAAAAAATACAAACGGTCTTACCGATGTGTCTGCCGCCGAGGGGTGAATGCCTTGCAAAAATGTCAGCGAAAAAACTGACTCTCCCTATAAAAAGAGTCCAGTTGAGGGTGAAGGAATTAATGTTTTTAGCCAATTTTTCGATATTTGTTGTCCGAAGGTTCGAGCTTCAAAATGACACCAATCTCGTGAAAATCCGTCACCTCTGTCGAAAGTTTTAGGCATACATGCATGCATACATACATACATTTAAACAGACAGATGAGATTTATATTATAGATGTATAGTTGAATGTGTTAAAATTTGTGCTCATTGGTTCATTAAATACCAATTCCTATTAACTCATAACTGTAATACCATAACACTTAGTTCGTTGCACCTTATAACAAACGTCGACACAAAAAATCAGCCGATCAGCCGTGTATATTCCGAGAAAATGTAGAACAGATATACTAAGAGAAATATATATATTATATATATATATATATATATATATATATATATATATATATATATATATATATACATACTAGCAAAGATATCCGCGCTTCGCATGGGACTTTGCTGTATGCTCGAGCACTCGCTTTACGGGCAGCTTTTCAGCATTTGGATATTGTAAAAGCAACTACTTCTTAAGGTGTTTAAAATTTTTAACTACTTCCTGAAATCACTGAAATCCAACTATGAACTTTAAAGCACATAGATTAAATTAAAGTTGATACTTATACTGTTACACATAAAAATTGAAACAATTACAAACAATTACAACGTTTGTTTAATTGGTTGAGGAGTGGGAGTGGAGGAGGGTGATTTATATTTACAAAGAAGTTGGTCGGCGTTATGGCGGTGGTCCCCGAGATGGTGACAAACCCCAAATTGGTGTGCACCCTCCTTTTACGTACGAGAAGCGATCTATTTAGAAAACAAAACAAAACATAATGCTCGCATATACATGCCTCAGTTTCTTTATGAATTAAAATATGTTTATGCGTATTTTACACCCGGGCAACGCCGGGCGGTCTGATAATATATCTGTGTGTGTGTGTGTGAGAGAGAGAGAGAGAGAGCTGTTCTAAACCTATATACTCAACGAATTTCTTATTTACAGATTTGAAATTTGGTATATAGGGTATTCAGACATGCGGAAAACTTTATATGATTTTCATCCAGAAAAAGGGCTGCTAAGGGGTGAAAATTGAAAAATTGTTACGTTGAAGTCATTGGGTTTTTATCTCTCAACTGTTTCATGTATGCGCTTGCGTAAATAATTCACATGACATATTTCTTATGTTAAGAATAGGTAGGTTTGAAGAGACTTGTTAACGTTCATATCAAGCTGGTCTAATGGTTATCGTACTAGACTCACTGTCTTTAGGTTTTGGTTTCGATCTCAGCTAGAGTATTTTTTTTTTTACTTACAAAGTGAACGGTTTAAAAAACCAAAAACAAAACTTAAAACTCGCATGCACATGTCTCAGTTTCTGTATGAATTAAAATATAATATTTATGCGTATTTTACGATCGGGCAACATATAGTACACATATATACGGAGGGAGAGAGAGGAAGAGAGAGAAAGAGAAAGAGGGGGAGAGAGGGGAGAGGGGGAGAGAGGGGAGAGAGGGGGAGAGGGAGAGAGAGAGGGGAGAGGAAGAGAGAGAGGGGAGGGAGAGGGAGAGAGAGAGAGAGAGGGGAGGGAGAGGGAGAGAGAGAGGGGAGGGAGAGGGAGAGAGAGAAAAAAACGAGAGATGTGTGTGTGTGTGTGTGTGTGTGTCTGTGTGTTTGTGTGGATGTGTGCGTAGGGTGTTGGCAGAAACTGTTCTGCGACTTAACCGGCATTATAAAGTAGACATTGATACATTTGAATTTGCAACGGCCTTTCTCACTTTATTTGTAGAAAGTAGTTCTGGCAGGTAACGTGTAACGTAGACTCTAAAAAGAATTAAGAAGTGTGCTTATGATATCGTAAGCGATAAACACTGTGCAATGGATTTATTAGAAAGCGAGTTTTAATTAAGTCAGAATATATGAGAGAAGGTGTATGTCTATATTTAGGTTAGCCGAACAACTAAAAAAAGCGGAATGGAAATCGGACACCGAAGCCTTAAAAATAGGCCCGAAGCAAATCATGTTATATTTAGGTGTCGGCTGGATATAGCGATTATATCTGAAGTGTTCTATTTTTTTTTTATTTGACGATAGTTTTAAAACACAACCAATAAGGAAGATTAAGCTATTTGATCAAAAGTTTGGACCAAAATGTCGTGTGAATTTCGCTTTGTTATTTATCAGTTTTCCTTCGAGATTTGTCACTAAAAAACGCCAAAGATTACAATATACGTCCTAATGAATAAACGTGAACATGTTTCCGTTATTTTTCACGTCTATTTTACTATCAAAACATTTCGCTGTTATTTAAATCAATAATGATCAATAAATCAATAGTAACAATTATAATCGGAAAAATAAAAACATCGAATGCAAGGCTAAACCAAATGAACTACACACGCTAACTTGCCATATAGAAATCAAAACAAAACAATAGAGGAATATAACATAGAACACAGAAAACTGCAATTAACTATTCACCAAAATAATAAACTGCAATTAACTATTCACCCAAATAATAAACTGTAATTAACTATTCACCCAAATAATAAACTGTAATTAACTATTCACCCAAATAATAGACAGAGGAAAAAGAGCATTAATTAGGCCTCAACTGTATGACCGATAAGGGATTTGGGTCTTGGGAAGGCTTGTTACCACATAAAATTCCAGTGAAAACTAATGGTCATTGCCATGGTCAATGGTAGCCGGCTGTTGTGATGATGCAAATGCAAAAGTTACCGACAGTTTATTTACCGGTTTTAGTTACTGAGAAATCTCTGATGATAACGTCTGTAAAAACTCGTGGTGAGTGAAGAAGAAATAATAATAATAATAATAATAATAATAATAATAATAATAATAATAATAATAATAATAATAATAATAAAAGAAGAAGATTCTTTTTAGCATCACCATAAACTGGCGCCACACCAAATAAGTGAGGAGGAGTAATGAGGATGGAAAGACCAAGGAGAGAAAACACTAACCGGATCTCTATTGGATCTAGGACTTTGGGTTGGCTTATTGTGAAAACAAATGGTCGCTAATAACGAGAATTCAATAGTAAACGGCTATTGCGATAAGGCAAACTAATTTGCAATGGTTATCGACAGAGGTGGTGAGTACTAGAAATCAGGGGAGACTTTCTGTCACTCAGACTCCAAGCAATACCACAGGTTATTCTCAAAAATAATTTTTTGATAATGTCTAGTGTGAAAATTGGTAGTCAATAATAATAATAATAATAATAATAATAATAATAATAATAATAATAATAATAATAATAATAATAACAATCTAAATGAATAAACGCGAAAGTTTTTTCGTGTATCAGTTATAATTAATGATGCAACATGACAGAGTAAAGAACCAAATGTAATTATTTCTATGCCTCATTCTCATAACTATTTAAACTACTTATAATAAATAAATCCTTGTAGTTATTCATTTGTAATTTTACTGTTACTGTTAAATTTCCAATATATGTGCAATAGTATAGTCGATATTAATAGTAATTAAGTGGTGTAAAAAAACAAATGATAGATTACAAACGTCATCCTTAAAATGTACGTTTCTTAATTCTTAAGTAATTTGAATGAAAATTATTAGTTTCTAAAATTACAATGGCTTTATATTAAAGATTTGTGATGTAACTCATGCATTAAAAAATACTTAGAGTTAGACTTATAGCCGTTAATCGTGGATAAAGTTTTGGCTTGTTATTAAAATATGAGGGCCGTTCTAAATGTCATGCTTCCTGTTTGTTTTTTCATCTGAAAGGATCAGAAACAATTGCAAATTGCATTTTTATGATGAATGAATGTATGCATTCATGACCTTAAAGTTTCATATCTATTGCAGATATTGATGGTGTGGGACAGTGGGACACCGAGAAAGCAAACTCCTGTCATGGACGTGCGTCAGAACCAGAGATGCGTCATTGAATTCCTGGAAAAAAGAGCATCGAGAATGATTTTGACTACGTAGAAAAATACATTTTCGATCACAAAAGGTCGCTCGTTTTAATGTTTTTTCTTTTACAAGGTGATCACCACTTATCAAGGTCTGGAAGCCACTCAGGGATAAGGGTTATTGTAAGTACAGTACCATTCCCGTCTTCGAAAATGTACAACTTTTTGAGTTAAAAGAAATAGAATGCTGTACAATCTCCGTATGACAAAGCGCATCCCGGAGACTTACCAGCGATAAACTATGGCTGTGTATAAGTGCATAGACAGTGTGTTGACTATGTAGAAAAATAAATTATGGAGCACAAAAGGTCGCTCGTTTTGATAGTAACACTCTCGTCTTCATAGCTTTCCCCCACTCTTTATCTGTGCCTAAATCAAAACGTGGATTCCATGAACGAAGCTTCTTTCTTAGAACTGCACGCCTGTGGAACTCTGTTCCGTCTGCCTGCTTCGCACCGAACTACAACTTGGATGTCTTCAAGTCCAATGTTAACAAATTCCTAATGAACCGCCCCCTTAAGTAAACACTTCATCAAATCTCCACACTAACGTAATGTACTTGCAATAACCCCTATCCCTGAGTGGCTTCCGGGCCTTGATAAGTGGTGATCTCTGTGAAAAAAAAAGGAAAAAAAAAGATTTTTAACGTTTGGAGATTTTAAAAATAGAAAGCTTTATTTTTTAGAACGACCCTAGTATGAGAATAGGAAGCCTTACTTTCGGAACAAACCTCGCATGTGCAAAGCCATTGTTCATGATGGTGATTATGTAGAAAAATAAATTATGGAGCACAAAATGTCGCTCATTTTATTTGTGTCACGGCAGTCTTCGTAGCTTCTCAACTTTGGAGTTTATTCTAAACTAATTACTTCATAAATTAAGATAAGCAACTAAAAGACATGTGTGTGCGGGTCATTTTCTTTCTTAACTTGATATATTTTAAATAGGATTTTGAAACATATTTTTAATCAGATTTAAAATGATTAACTAAATATATCATTTTTATATATTTAGAATGTATGTATGTGTGTGTGTGCACTTATGTGCTGGTGTTGGTATGAAAATTAAGTTGTTTCTTCCACACACAAAATTAATAACAATCTTTGACTACCCCTCAAAAATTAATAACAATCTTTGACTACCCCTCAACTATTTTTTTTCATTTTCTATCTCGTCCTTTATACACCCCCCTCTTTGTTTCTGATATCAATGTTTTCTATTTGTAAATACAAAAAAATATAATCTCTTCAATCAACTTCGGATTAAGCATATTAATGATGAAGACATTATATATATATATATATATATATATATATATATATATATATATATATATATATATATGCGTGTGCATAAAAATATCTCAGCGTTTGAGTGAACTTGAAGGGGTTGTTTTTGGTATATCCGGTTACTCTTTTTTATCTATATTTTATCAGATTTGATCTAAACCGCTTTTTTCTTTTTCACACATATATTTCGCAACTAAGAGATGAAATCATGAATCTAGTAAACAGGTTGTTGATGTCAACGCTGAATTTCTTGCAAAAGATTTTTTTTCAGCAGAATTAAACAGTTAAAAGCAAGAATGAAGCATTTTTATGTCTTCCTAAAATCTCGTTACGAATTTATACAAACATAATTGAAAACAAACAAAAAAAAAAAAATGAAACAATCGTTTTGGAGTTCGATTTGTTTAACATTTACTGGACTGGTTCTCAACACTTTTTACATGGTGGCACGCTACTGAGTTTATATAAATTTTCGCGGCAACCTATCATAAAAAAATAGTATTTTCTACTCATAAATCCTTTTTGCAATAAAAAAGAAAAAAAAGATTATATCGTGAGAATTTGTATTCGATGTATCTTTATAAGGTTAACTGTTTTACTTTCAATTTTGACCCTTTAGCAGCAATTTTTGCCGGTTAAAAACCAAATCGAAAGTGCGCTACAGGTCCAAATATCCCGTGAATTAAATTTAAATTTTGTAGAAAAATATTCAGAGGAGTTTGATAGACTTTTCGTACATACATCGATAAGGTCATGTATATATATATATATATATATATATATATATATATATATATATATATACTAGCATGGGTGCCCGGCGTTGCCCGGGTGTTTGGAGGTGTGTGCTGAGCAGAAAAAAAGGGGTAGTAGGAAGGCAGGCTCGAACCCGTACCGCGAAGGAGGAAAAGAACGTGAAAAAAACGTGAAGTCTTTGCTGTTAAGACCACCGCCAAACTGGAAGTGATGTAGGTTTAAATTAAGGCTAGACCATCGAAAAGAGGGGATGACTTTCGAAAATATCGGCGAAAAAACCGACCCTTCTCTGTAGGAAAGTGCCCAGTTGAGGGTGAAGAAATTAATGTTTTTAGCCAATTTTTCGGTATTTGTCGCCTGAAGGGTCGAGCTTCAAACGATACTGATCTTGTGAAAATCCGTCGCCTCTGTCGAAAGTTTTAGGAAGACATTGAAACATACATGCATACATTTATATATTTGTAGCTCAAATTTTCGATCCAAACCGATTAAAAAGCTTGCCCTATCTCTGAATACCCTTTATGTAAAATTTCAAATGTTTAGACCAGAAAATTGTCTGAGTAATTTGGTAGAGACCGTAGAGGTCCATTTTTTAAAAACTTTGACCCATATTATGACCCCTGGACATTTATTGTTTTGGGCTCAAATCAAGTTATTAAGTTAGATCCATGTCCAAGGAACCTATATGTAAAATTTCAATTGTTTAGACCGAAAATTGTAGGAGTTTGGTAGAGTTCTCAAAGGTCAAATCGTTGAACTTTGACCCCTTAACAGCCATAGTTTTGGCCGAAAATAGATTACAAAGATTTTCCCAAATCTCAGTACCCTATATATCAAATTCGATTCTGTAGACTGAAAATTGACAGGGTTATTTTGTAAGGAAATGTACACAGACACACAGACAATCAGACACTTTCACTTTTATAGATATACTAGCATTTCAGCCTGGTGTTGCCCAGGTGTTTGGATGCGTACGTTGAGCAAAAAAAAAAAAAAAGTGGTAGTATGAAGGCAGGTTCGACCCCGTACCGCGAAGGAGGAAAAGAACGTGAAAAAAACCCTGACATCTTTGCTGTTACGACTAATGGCAAACCGGGAGTGACGTATAAAGGCTAGACAATCGAAAGGAGAGGATGACTTTCAAAAATATCGGCGGAAAAAACGACTTTCCCTTAGAAAACTGCCTTGTTGAAGGTGAAGATATTAATGTTTTTAGCCAATTTTTTTATATTTGTCGTCTAAAAGGTTGAACTTCAAAACGATTCTGATCTTGGTCAAATCCGTCGCCTCTGTTGAAAGTTTTAGGCAAACATGCAAACATACATACATACATTTATACATTGGTAGCTAAAAATTTTCGAGCCAAACCGATTAAAAAGCTTGCCCCATCTCTGAATACCCTTTATGTAAAATTTACAATGTTTAGACCAGAAATTGTCTGAGTAATTTGGTAGAAACAATAGGTCATTTTTTTTTAAATTTGACCCCTATTATGACTCCTGAACATTTGTTTTGGGCTCAAATCAAGTTATTAAGTTAGATCCATGTTCAAATAACCTATATTTAAAATTTCAAGTGTTTAGACACAAAATTGGCGGAGGAATTTGGTAGAATTCTCAAAGGTCAAATCGTTGAACTTTGACCCCTTAACAGCCAAATTTCTGGACGAAAACGGATTACAAAGATTTTCCCAAATCTCGGTACCCTGTATATCAAATTTCGAGTCTGTAGACTTAACATTTACAGAGTTATTTCGTAGGGAAATGTACAAAGACACTTTCACAGATATACTAGCATTTTGTCCCGGCGTTGCCCGGGTGTTTGGAGGTGTATGCTGAGCAAAAAAAAAAAAGAGAGAACAAAAAGGTCAACTTTTTTAGCTTTGACCCCTATTATGACCCCCTTAACATTTATTTTTTTGGGCTTAAATCAAGTTATTAAGTCAGATCCATGTCCAAGGCACCTATATCTAAAATTTCAAGTGTTTAGACCCCAAATTATTGGAGGAGTTTGGTAAAGTTCTTAAAGGTCAAATGGTTGAACTTTGACCCCTTAACAGCCAAATTTCTGGCCGAACACAGATCACATCGATTTTCCCAAATCTCAGTATATATATATATAGAAACAATTTTGTGTATACTATAAGCTTTTTACGCAAATATCATGCAAGTATAAATCATGTAGAATATCTGCATGAATATAATTACACGTAATAGTTAACTAAAGATGATTATCCCATTATAAAACCGAAGCAACTAATAGGGAATTAAAATGAATGTTTAAATGTTTAAAAAATATGCAAATTAGCTAGATCTTTTGCTAGTAAATGCAATTCCACAACCCATATAAGAAATTGTATTTTCTTTTTAAATAAATAGAAAAGAGGGTTTTTAATATGAACATTAATACACACAAAAGAAAAACGAATTCATAGGAGTATAGATGGAGATGTGTGTTTGTGTGTGCACATAGATATAAACTATTTTCATGTGCTAGAAAGTTTTAATCTTGAATTCTCCGAAATTATGCACAATGTAGAAACTATGCATAACTAGAATTCAGTGTAATAATGAAATAAAACAAATCATCTTATAAGAAAGCATAAAAAAAGTAATTAATGAACGCACGTTTTTTAAAGGAATGTGGAAATTGGTTAAGCTTCATGTAGTCGCTTGCGTATTCATGACTGAGTATATAAAGAAGTTCGTTTTAATAATTTTTAAATAGAAAAGTACGCTGTTTATATCAATATCAGAGCGAGAAAAATACTCAACTTTATAGGTATGTATATATATATATATATATATATATATATATATATATATATATAATTGGTATTCTCTTATGAAAGTCGTAACAAGTTCAGATATTCGGTGAATTTTAAATAGTATGTAACGAAACTAGTAATAGGACGATTATAAATTTTTTCCAGATTCCGGTACAATTACCGATTACGTTCTAAATTTCAGATTCCGATACAATTCTCGATTCTAATAATAAAAGCGCCCGAAAAAAAAAAAACAAAACAACTATAGCATACGAGACCCTCGCCGTCCCTATAGAATGAGTTCATTTAATGGCGTCAATTTAACTGTGTTTAAGAAATGTTCCGATATTTGGAGCTTTACTCATCGTAGAGGACAATGGGGTTAAAATATAATTATGCCAAATTTCTTATTTAAAAATAAACTAACAATTTGTTTATGTCTGTTTTTTTTTGTCTAATAATTTTGTGAAACAAAATCTATAACTAACGGATACGTTCATTTTTTTTTTATTTATATCTAACCGATAATTTATATACAAAATACACATTGGGAAACTCCTAAATAAATCATAAATTCTTTTCATGTGACAGAAACTCATGCATTTATACAATGTCATTAGAGATATCGGAAAATGTGACCTAAAACCGTTAAGTTTTTTTTCTTACCCCCTATAGAGTTTTTGTAAAAGAGTGGGGAGGGCGAAGACAGATATTTTTGTAGGAAGTTTTATATATTGTATTTCTAACATTAAAAATTTATTATTGGCAGACAATTTATTGATATTTTTTTAACCATATTATGGAGAATATTTTTTTAAAATTAAAAACGTACTAATATGTAATGATTATATATATATATATATATATATATATATATATATATATATATATATATATATATATATATGTGTGTGTGTGTGTGTGTGTGTCTTTGCTAATGAGGCCAGAGATTTGAAAAAAAAACAAATGGCGGCGAGCTTGCTGTTGAATACGTTAACTTTATGAAAATGATTTCATACTAAAAAACTATACAAAATACTGTTAGAAACTCACTCAATATATGCTACCGTCACATAGGCTGACGTATATTCGGTGGGTTTCTGACAGTATTTAGTATACTTTTTAGTTTTGAACTCATTTTCCCAAACTTAACTTGGGTTTGTTTTATAAATAAGAGATACGAAAAAGTGGTAAAAAAAAATCAAATGTTTAGTAAATAAATATTAAAGAAAAATAAGTTACTTTTATATCTATCTTGAAAAGTTTGTAGCGTTTCTTTTTTCCTTTTAAAGCATTTAATCGGTTCGAAAAACATACAGTCGATCGGTCGGTATACACAAGAAAATGGCGGCGAAAACTGACACAGTAAATATTTGAAGTTTTGATAATGCCTCAAACATAAAATTAAAAATTGTGTGTAAAACCAATTTTATTCTTTTAAAACAACAATAAATGAGTATAAATATATTTTTTAAATATGGTTCTCTTGTAGGAGACGTCTCCCTGATTTCTACTTTAGATTTTTCTCGCTCACCTGGCCCTATTTAAAATTCGTAGCAGCGGACCGACATGAATGAAACTTTTTCTACTAAAACGCCCATTAACAATATTTTTTTTAATGTTTAACATATTTCGGGTTTGTTTTACTATAAAGTTGTAAAAATTGTGGTAGAAACCCATCCAATAAATTTCACGGTAACATTTCTTGGGTGGGTTTCTACCACCATTTTGTTTTAGTTCTTATTTTCAAGCGATTATTGAGTCTTCAAATACATCACGGCCACCTTTTCTTGTTTTCCAGCAACGTTCATCATTACTCGTTTTTCGAACCGAAAAAGACATTTTACATTAAATAAAAACACTAAAAACTTATACAGTAAGGTAGAAAATAAACTTTTCTTCCCTTTGATAACATTTAATTCTTATATATTTGTTTCTTTAACAATTTTTCGTACCTCTGTGTTAGTAATTCAAATCCTTTTATTTTTGTGGTAATATCTAAACTCCCAAGATGCGATCCTCTCGCGTCAGATATTTTTCCCTGTTCTCCTGTAAGACTCGGTACTACTTGTTTTTTAATTGAATGAACGATTTAAAATAAATTAAACTACTGAAAACTTAGCAAGCTAAGTAGAAAATGAACACTTAGAAAAATCGATTTTATCTTTTTAAAAACAGTAAACAAGGAAAAATATATTGTTTTTTTTTAAATATTATAGGCTGAGTGTTGTCTCTCCTAAAAAACTTGATAGAAAAATAGAAAAAAAGGAAAAAAATATTTTAGAATTTGGACTGGGGGATCAATTTTTTCTATAAATTTATTTTTCCACTAATTCCAAGTCTAACTTGGATGATAGTAAACTTGCACTCAATCATTTAAAAAACATAATATTAACCCCTCATCCGAAAATGCCTACAAAACTGTCTTAAACACTAGAATAGCTCAGAAATTATGGTCATCTAAAAACAACACTAGCAAACAAATACTGGGAACTCAAAGAAAGCGGACGTTCGCCAGTAGAAAATAGTAAGATAAGTAAACACATGTAGAGACCTATACGATCCATGTAGATTATGGCTTCATGAAAAATTTGTTAATCTATACTTTAAAAGAACCCCAACATCTATTAAACTGTAGGAGAGAAATAGCGAACAACTCCTGATCTTAAATGAAACACGTACATCAAATCTGTTGCCAAGGCTGCTGGAAAAATGGTGGGATCTTTCTATCGATCCGGTAGATATCTCACTGCTGATGCAATTCTCTATCTACATAAGAGCCAGGTACGTCCAAGGATGGAATACAGTTGCCACATCTGGACAGGAGCTGCTAGAAAGGACTTGTCCTGCCTTGATAGAGTTCAAAATAGACTTCGTAGCCTCGTAGGAGATGTCATTTTCTCTTCCCTGCAACCTCTATCCCACAGAAGAAATGTTGCGAGTTTGTCTCTGATGTATCGTTATTTTCATGGAAAGTGTTCGACTGAGCTTCAGTCTATGGTCCCCCCTCGCCAAACTTTCACAAGAAACACTCGTCTAGCTGAAAACACTATCAATAATTCCCCCCCACTCTTTATCTGTGCCTAAACCTAAACGTAGATTCCATGAACAAAGCTTCTTTCTTAGAACTGCACGCCTGTGGAATTATCTTCCGTTTTCCTGCTTTCCGGCTGACTACAATATGGCTGTGTTCAAGTCTAACGTAAATAAGTTCTTGATGAGCCGTTCCATATAAGCTATCAAATTTACTGAATTTTCATTACTAATGATTACTATATTGTCCAATTTCTACTGTACACTCTGTGGCCTCTTGGCCTTGATAATGTGGAGATGCCTGTGTAAAAGAAAGCTGTGTACACAGGATAAACTTTACTTTAGGATAGAGATACAAAATTATTTTTAAATTAACAATAATAGAAAATAAATAAACATACATATACATAAATTACCATATATATACAAACTAACATAATATTAAAAAATATGTATAGACAAAAAAAAAACACATCTAGGTTTAAAATAGGCCAGATTACTAGATATTTACGCCTCCCGCTAAAAAAGCTCACACAAAGAAAAGGTTGACCCTAAGGTCAACTGGGCCTTTGTCCTGTAAGTGCCTGCCCATTTGCTGATTAGGAAGGGAGCTGTGGAAACTAGGAAGCTGATTGGCTAACTAAAAACTCAATAGAATGTGCGTATATAAAAACGCGAGACAACCACAACTCTTCGCATAAGCCTGGCGAATCCTAGCCTGGATGAAACGCTGAATATTCTGAGTAGCTTAATTGCCATACATATTTTTATAACTTACTATCTAACTCTTCCTATGAATTGAGCACTGTTGAAGTAAATACGTAAAGTTCGCGCATAAATTATATTTTCATATATTAATTTATGTGATTAAATGAAGTAGTCATTTATATATATATATATATATATATATATATATATATATTTGAAAAAAGAAATCCAGCAGAGTATTCAATTAAAATGAAACTCCGAAAAATAAGAGCGTATTTATATTTTGAATTTTGTGCACAGAAAGTTGTTAGATGAGATAAGTCATTGATACCGCCGGTTTCAAGCTCGATAATTAGAACCGTTTTAGATATTCATATCAGCTCTCTTCAGCCGATAAATAAACGAGAGGGGGTATTTAGCAAAACGAGAGCTAAATATGAACTCTTAATGTATATATATTTTCCACTTCCGGTTATAAAATAGATGAGTATTGGCTGAAGAGAGCTTGATATGAATATCTAAAATGATCCTAATTATAGGGCTTAAAACCGACGATACCAATGACTTATCTAACAACTTTCTATGCACAAAATACAATATATATATATATATATATATATATATATATATATATATCAGATAGATAGATTGGTCATTTTCATTATAAACGATTTTATTAGTTTTCCTTGTGCGAATAATGATACCTTTCATTTCTACGTCCAACTATTAAGAAACGAAAGATATTTAAGAGAAAATTAAGATAGTATCTACAGAGAAAAGTTGTCTGTTGACATAGTTTCATATGACCCTGAATAATCAATTGTCCATTTTGATATTGACTTATTTGCCCCTTCAGTATTTTACTACCAAAAGCCGAAGACAACGATTTCTAAATAGAGTCACAAAATCCACATCGAACGGAATGTAACCTTGTGAAAAGGGGGGAGACAAAATGTGCGTGTCGGGGGGGGGCAGTAATATTATAAGTCAAACGTTGAAGCAAAAGAATTTCACACACCAATTTCTTTGGATGTATGAAGAGTTGATGTATGAATAGTTTTTATTCTTATTTCACCCCAAACAAAGCACAGAACCACTTTGACGTAATGGGCTGTTATTTTGCATCAAAATTTGCAGGGATTCTATGTAGTGAGTCGAGCACCGATATATCTGTTCATATTACACTTGAAGTTCTGCATATCAGTACAGTAAGGGAAGCAGGAACCTGGGAGGGAATTCCAAAGTCTAGCAGTTTGAGGAAAGAAACTACGTAAGTGTAAGGTTTTCTGACATCTAGGGATCCTATTAGTGTAGTGGTGGTATTTTCTGCTTGTCGGGTTTGTCGGGGGTATTTACGTCGAGGGGGTACAATACTCATATGGGCACATTTAGAAGCTATAACCCTACAATAACAAAAAACAAAATAAAATAAATAACGGAATCCGTACCCCTCCATGAAAAAACGATCGCAATATCTAAATGCAACTTGATCCAAAGGCGAAACCAATTTTTTGTCACAAATTCATAACCTTTATCCACGGCATATCAGTATCAGTAAACGGAGCTATCTGCTATATTAAAATGAAAACAATCATTAAACAAAAAAACAAAAAAAAAACGAATAGTTAATCAATGAGATGTGATTTTGCAAAGCACTTTGCAAATTATTCAACCTTATGACCTCAATCGCACACACATGATCATTTTATAAGGAAGCTATCGTTTTTTGTTTATAAATATGAATTTGGCGTTTTACTCTCACCGTTAGTACAAATATTGGCATAGCTTTATAAATATAAAAATTATTATTGGGATACCGGAAATATTGCATTCGATTAAAGAAAAATACGCTTCAATTTTATGGTCATATTATATATTTTATTCAAGCGTAAATAAATCGAGAATGTTGTCATGTTGAGTAGAAGACGATGAAGATTGTGTTTTACTATTAAAAAAAGTTACATACGAAAACTAAACATTATTTTATTTCTTTTACTTAGCTTTTTATATAGTATACAGCATTTACTTTAATGTTTTATAGATTTAAAGCACTCGTAGACATACCATTGTTTAAATAGTGATTACTAGCAAAAAATGAAGATACATCTTTTCATGGAAAAGCGCACAGAAATAGAGATACAAAATGAAGCAAATACATAAAGAAATGGCACAAACCCTATGACGTTTTAACCAGTTTCCTCGAAAGGAGGATGCTCCATGGGAGTATGAAATTCAGAAGCTGCCTCCAGTCGCATGTATATTGCCGTTAAGGAAGATGACGACGTTAGGTATTTGCAACTTTTGCAGGAAAGTGACGACATCCTCCTACATAGATCCTTGAATTCCCGAATTTGTGAACATCTGGAACTGACCAGGTTTAACGTTCCTTACCTTCGGTGATCTGACGAGAACCGGTGTGTCAACGTGATTATGCCGTACTTGACATACGTTCAAAGGACATATGGTGCGAACAGAAAGAGAAATAAATAGAAGATGTGATATCTTAGCGCACACATACACACACAATATAATAATTTTTTTACTATAATAATTAAATACCTACAGACACTAGTGTTTCATCCTTTCGGGAATCTTCAGTGCAGGGTATCACGATTAACACCAGTCGAACGCTTCGAAATCGGCAACACGAGACATGTCTGGCTCGATTAGCAAAGACTGTATCCATTCGGCTACCATTAACAGCGTGAAATAACGTTGAATTCAAATATTTTAATTTTAAATGTCCTTTGTGTCAGTCAGACAGTGATCTAATCGTTATACGACTTCTGCACAGGAGCAAAATTGACCGACTTTAATTCAACTAAAAATGGCCAACCATATATGATATACATATGATATATATATATATATATATATATATATATATATATATATATATATGAGCAAACAGTTAATAAAATATGTTAAAAAACACTTTGAAATGAGTTACAAACATATTTAATTTGAAAAGGAAACACTAGATAAATGGATAGTCCTTAATCCGCGGAGTTTCGAAGAAACACTCTCCTTCTCATCAGAGGGTAGGAATTAGCAAAATGCGGGATCGGATTTTGCATGCAGAAGTATTTGATGAGACAAAAAGTAAGTCAAAAATCTTACTTGAAACCAAAATAAGTTAAGCAGAGGGAATATGGTAAAGAAAAAGGTGATTACACATGAATGGATAGGTTGGTGGAAGATAAAAAATCCAGTGACAGTAAAATCCAAATGTAAAGCTTCAAGAAAGTTAAAAGAATTTCCATTTGTACAAGTAAAATCCAAGGAAATCCCGTAATTGGAAGAAGATGGTCCATAATAATACAAAGGCAGAAATCCATGGGATAATTCACAAAAATGTTTACAAGGAAAAAAAAATATATTAATAAAAGAAAAACAAGATGTGCTTTTCACTCTACTTCTGAGACATAATATATATTATGAGAGGGACTTAACAATCGACAAGAAGAAGGAAATGACATGAAAAATAGTAAATTTCGGCGCGTCAGCAATTCACAGATTGATGACTATGAGAGCAAAAAATGTAAGCAAATACACGGAACTTTCCAGAGAACTGAAGTGAATACAAAATATGAATAAGATTGCAGTGAATTATTATTTATCTCCATCTTTAAAAATCTATCAGAACATGCGATGTATTCTATTCTCATATTGCACCTAATAAATCTCGCTCTTATTTGAGGGTACTTGATAAGGATCAGAAACGTATCTGACTTTTGTTTATTCTCTCAAACCTTTCTCACAAATTTGATGTTAGTAATTTATAGGAAAGACTGAGACTATTATGCAATTTGTTCTTTAGAAATCCCACTCTTCCAGCTCGTTTAAGCTAGTAGTCTAGTTGTCTCCATTGGTTCACTGTTTATATACTTCATTATAATACGGATTCCTATTTCAGTACCTTCATTTCAAGTACAATATGCTCGTGGAACTCTGTGTTGACTGTTTTCCTCCTACATACAGCCTCGCTCTTTTGAAGAATAAGGCCAATAATCATCTGTTTTTGCAAAAATCAGTTTTTGTTCTTGTTAGCTCCTAACATCAATTGGCTTCACATCTTGTCAGAAGCAACTCACATATATATATATATATATATATATATATATAGTTATGTAATTTATAGAATATATTGAATTAATTAATGAGCACTATCAAAATGAATGGCATTGGAACTATATAAATATTTATTAGGAAGAAAAATGGAAGGAGAAAAGAAAAATAAAGATAGGAATTAAATAAAAATCTGAGAAGAAACCGGTTAAAAAGAAATAACTCTGTTCAGTTTAAAATTAATGAGTTGAATTATTAATGTTTTCGCTCGACGTAAACAATTATGTTAACGGATTACATAGGAGATTCGTATATTGTAATTAAATACAATTATAGTTTTAGAATAAAGGAATAGAAAAATTATAATTTATGTAATAAATTTAATTATAGCAGTAATAAGAACTTAATTATGTATAAATTTAAATTCAGATTTATAATTTAATACAACCAGAAATTGAAAATAGTTTATTTAAAACGTTTCGTATTAGGTTGATATGTACACAGGTGTAATAAAATACAATCATTGATATGGTTTAGGTAAATATGGATACATTAATTATAAATAATAAATTTACTAACTACTAAATAGAACAATTCTGGCAAAATATACCTAAATTAATGTAATTTGTTAATACAAATACGTGGGGTTTAGTGACTTTATTTCTAAGTTCAAAATGGCGTAATGTAAGCAAACTATAAAGTATTTGCAGTTTGACTTCTAATTTTCGGATTTTATAAATCATGCCCAAACGCATTATATTTCCTTTTGGTGGATTGAGTGTTGCTATTTCTTCTGATGAGTTAAGAGCTATATAGATTCACTGATTGATATGATAATTAAGTAAATAATTTTGTACTACGAAACAAATACTGTCAAGAATTGTGACGGTCAACTGAATTAAAAGAGTAAATTGCAACATCATGAATTTTGGAATATAGACTTTTGTCATTTATTCATTATATGCCCTGTAATTACATTGAGCTTCTTAAAAATGGATTAGTATACATAAAAAGGGAAATATATGTGAATAAAGAATATTTCCACAAAACTATATATATATATATATATATATATATATATATATGCATATGTGTTAACATACACCAGTTTTTATATAGAGTAAAGGGTTATTATAATATTATATATATATAATAATAGCCTTTTACTCTATATAAAAACTGATGTATGTTAACACGTATATATATATATATATATATATATATATATATATATATATATATATATATATATATGCATACCAGTTTTTATTCAGAGTAAAGGGCGATTATATATTATTACAATCATTTATACCCTGTATGTCAAAGTAAGTAAAAACTACTTTTCTTCCATAACTCGGAAAGAATGCAACCTTTTCCGGGACATAGGATAAGAATATTACCAAGATTTCTATTTCTGGAAGGAGACATAATACATCGCGGAAGTAAATTAAGGTTTTGAGTGCGTCGGAAGCTCTTTGTTTCTGGCCCTCACGGTAAGATTACAAATTACTATGTAGATTATGTACCGGTTCTACTCGGTGTTGTCGGGATCATACTTCCAGGAATTACCCCTCCCACTTTTTTTCCGTTGGTTTTTCCTTGATCATTTAAGGTCACAATATCAGGGATGCTGACGATTTCAACTAGGCAGATTTATGCGTTCTCGATACCGACACTAGGTCTGCATTTTAGTCAAGCATACCCCACATTAAACTCGACTCTATGAGAAAGTGTGCAAGTAAATAAAGTAAGAGTTTTCCTAATAGACAACCTAAAGTATGCAACCAGTTAAACACACAACAATAATACTTTTTATCTAATACCAACAGATGATACTGACAATACACATACATGAAATACATAAAGAAAACACTTTAGAAATATAATTTATGCATAATTAAACTTTTTATGTCCTTCGCCGACGGCCTGCACTCGAAGTCGCACAAAGAAGAGTAAAAGTTTTAAGCATTGGTATTTTATACTAATTGGTATTTTTGCATTTAAGATTTTAATATACCTATGCGAGTATCATACGGGCTAAATGAGCACGAACATTCTCATGAAATTATATTATAGATTTATCAAAAATCGTCGCATACATTGGAATTCCACTTTCTTCTGTTCACAGAATAATTGTACAATTGATAAGAACGGAAAAATTATCAATATTATCTCACCTAGGCTCATCAGGGCCCTCTGACAATGGTCTTCATTATTAACCACTAGCAGTACTCGTTAACCGGCGTTGCCTGGTGGAAATATGCCCCCCCCCACCCGTAAAAATTTAAAGCACAGCTGTTGTTGTTGTTGCCCAAACTCCAACATCCTCATTTTAAGAACGGCTTTCGGAATGGACACCGCCAACCTCCCTATGTTAATAACGGCTTTTGGAATAGACACTCCATTTTCTGAGTGTGGGTTGAGTTGTCCAATAATTTGCCCGATATGTAACCTTGATAACCGCTGTCATGTTTCTCACGCGCAAATACTCTGAACCCACAAAAATATTTGGTGGTTGTTGTGTCGGTCGGCCTGTGAGTACTCTCGGAAACTATTTGTATCCGTCAAATAAAAATGAGATTTTCTAAATCAGCATAGTGCGAAACCTAGAAAAGTCTTCATTTGAAAGAAAAATGTGTAGTTGGAGCCACGGTAAAAAAAAAAAATTATATTATATAAAAAAAGAACAACTGGTGTAAATGCAAACATAACAAATAAGTGTGCTTTCATGCAAAGTAAATAAGTTTTTAATCTACATTCATAAAATAATAGGTTCAGGATTTGTTTGTTTTATGTGGGGGGTGAGGGAATAACTGCGCGGAGAGGGTGTTATATCTCATAAAGTACTTGAATCAAATTTAATTAAAATGTGATGAATCAGCATAGAAAGAAACCTATAAAATTCGTAATTTTTAAGGAAATTTTGAAATTGGAGGTAAGGTAAAAATTATCTTTTCTTCCAAGTATAAAAAGTACAACTCGGGTAAAAGCAAACATACAAAGGATGGGTAGAGTGTGTAGAATAAGTAAGTATATAGCGTACATGCAGCAAATATGAGGTTCAGGGCATAGTATTTTTTTTTGGGGGGGGGTAGATGTAGAACTGTTTGATGTTATGAAAAAAACTAAAAATATTTAAAAATGTAACGGCCCGTAATAACAAACAGTAGAAAGAAAACATCGCCGCTCGAAAAGAGTAAAAAATAAACACACAAAAAAATGGTTCGCGTTTCTAGAATAAGTATATAGCGTACATGCAGGAAATATAAGCTTCAGGGTATGGTAATTTTTTTTTGGGGTGGGTGGGTAGAACTGTTTTCTGTTATATAAAAAAAAACTATAAATATTTAAAAACATAACGACCTCAATAAAGCACGGTAGAAGAAAAACATCACCGCCCGAAAAACGTCAAAGGCAAACACCAAAGAAGAGTTCGTGTTTTTAGAATAAGTAATTATATATCGTACATGCAGGAAATATTGGGTTCAGGGTATGGTGTTTTTGTATTGAGGGTTACGTGTAGAAGTGCTTGGTGTTATAAAAAACTAAAAATATTTAAAGATGTAAAGGCCCGTAATGAAGCACATTAGAATGAAAACATCGCCGCTCGGAAAGCGTCAAAAGTAAACACGGTTAAACAAATCTAATATAATTTGTTTTCATGGTATTTGAGTTGTGGTTGTATTGAATAGTTAATGTGTACACGTTTAAATGTTAGTGTATCAGTACTATAATTTCTGATAATGGGAGTTTAATATGGTTGTATGCAAATTAATTTATTTTTAATGGTAGCGTAGTGTAGAGAGAGCAGCCATGTTTGTAAATGCTAAGCGTGTTCGTTTATGTAATAACATTTTATTCCGGAATAATCGGTTTGTCATGTCTCAGCAAATAGGAAATGAAGGAATTTTAGAAGGGAGAAATTGTTATTTATGTAATGGGAAAATGGAAAGTTAATGGTATGTATAGGAGTTTGTGATCCAATTAGAAAGGGTGCAAGGTCAGTATAGTAATAATGTGATAACTGGGTGCGGTGGGAGTACATAAGAATTAGAGGGTAAAATACGAACTATTTTCTCTAAAGATGTTGGCGATGGTGGTAATGTTGCTTCTAGGATGTAATGTAGGATTTTATCATAACGGATAAATGTGTCTAAAATGGCATTCGAAAGTTACATAAAGTGGTGCATAATAGTTATACATAATAAATTTGTATGTGGCATCTGTTATTGCAAACCTACGGTAATTTGGTCCAGAAGGGAATTTCTGCAATCATTTCATTATATAGATGATAAGGATGTTTATTTGCTTCTTTTATCTCTCTCTCTCTCTCTCTCTCTCTCTCTCTTTCATATATATAACTTGATGAGTTAGAAGAAGGGAGCAAATTCACTTATATAAGAGGAGACATATCGGGATAATATAAAACTCAACAAATTTCAATGGAGCTTATATAGGAGACAATAAGAGTGGAAAATGAAGTCAAAAAACTATATATTGGTATATATAGAATGATTCATCTATTTAATAAGGATATACATACATTTAGTTGGAGGATAAAGAAGGCTTTTCATACCAAGCAACGTTGAGCCTGGTCAGTACTAAAATGTGTGACGATTTGAGAAGTACATGCGCTGTATGTGCTCTCCGCTTATCTCGGCATTGTTTTCAGTCGTCCTGGAATCTCTTTCTTGCCACTGGACTTAATGGTTGAGATTGCACAACACTTGCCTCACAATTACACGCCCAACTACCCTCACAGGGGTATCCATTGTCTCTTGATATTGAACGGAGGCATCGAGATATTGACATTGCTATTCTCCGTTATTTTAAAGATTTGATATTATTATCAGCTGTTCTAGTATCCTCATTTTTTGCCCCAACGTTTCGATCGATCTGTTATTCGACTGTCTTTATTAGTTTCCTGTAATGCATGGCAGGATGCCAGAATTTAATTGAAACTTGATGGGAGGGATTCTGTCTTCATGGTAGCACTTTCTCTATTGCGCTTAGATTGTAGGCGAACAAAGTAAATGATGTCCGCAACAAGTAAGCGTCTAATAATAATCTTTCCACGATATGGTGCTATGAGCCCATCTATGTATTTTGGCGAATCTACTTAACACGACTGACAAGATAGTATCAGAAAGGGTCATACAGATAAAACATAATCAATTAAATCAGTCTTTCCATAAACACTAATGGGCCAAGATCACAGTGTAGTGTCTGTCCTGATGCTAGACTTCACCTTTTCTGTCCTCCGTCAGTAGGGGAGAAATTCTTCATGACCGAGACATTTTCTTTTGTTCCTGGATTTTCCTCATATTAAAAGCCTACCTTGTGTCTAACTTCCCTCTTTGGGAGGCAAGTAAATAGAAACATTATGCTATTTACTAGTGTTGAACAACGAAAGTACATTTTAAAAGCTGCGTAAAATAGATATCCAATGATACATATTATTTAAAAAAAAATATTCGAGAATTATGGATAAATAATTTAAATTATTTGGATTAATCAGACTACTATTCTCATCCTGACTTTTCGTAAGGACCTGCGCCGCAAAGGATGAAGGTGCTAAGTTATAATCAGTTCTAAGTGACAGAATGTAGTAAAGCGATATTAAAAATACAATTACGAGTTACTTATGACTTCTACCTTACTTATGACTTCTACCTTCTACCCGGTTATGACTTCTACCTGGTTATCGATGACAAAACGACAACAAGCGACTCCTATGAATAAAATAAACAATTCCGTACAGATTGCAGAGTTCAACAATACGCACCTGAACATCAAAGGTTATATCGGTAGAAATGTAAGAATAACACCAAACCGTAATTCGAATCATCGAAATCACACAGAATATTCGTCAGATTCTCAGATAACTCGATTGACATACGGAACCGTTAAAGCGTTTAATCGAGTTGGCATTTTCTTATTTTTTACTGCAATAAGATGTGGCACAATGTTGGGAGATGGAGAAAAACAGCTCCCTATAATGTGACACTGACTGACTATAAAAATAGCCGCTCGAATTCCACGTTGAGGATCTTCAGGCGATCAGTAGTACCCCTTTCTTTCAGCGAAAGAAGTCATGACTGGGAAGGTGCATCGCCTAGACCCCTACTTCATTTCGAAAAAAAAGGTATAATAAATAGTGATTACTAGCAAAAAATGAAGATACATCTTTTCATGGAAAAGCGCACAGAAATAGAGATACAAAATGAAGCAAATACATAAAGAAATGGCACAAACCCTATGACGTTTTAACCAGTTTCCTCCAAAGGAGGATGTTCCATGGGAGTATGAAATTCAGAAGCTGCCTCCAGTCGCATGTATATTGCCGTTAAGGAAGATGACGACGTTAGGTATTTGCAACTTTTGCAGGAAAGTGACGACATCCTCCTACATATAGATCCTTGAATTCCCGAATTTGTGAACATCTGACCAGGTTTAACGTTCCTTACCTTCGGTGATCTGACGAGAGCCAGTGTGTCAACGTGATTATGCCGTACTTGACATACGTTCAAAGGACATATGGTGCGAACAGAAAGAGAAATAAATAGAAAATGTGATATCTTAGCGCACACACACACACAATATAATAATTTTTTTACTATAATAATTAAATACCTACAGACACTAGTGTTTCATCCTTTCGGGAATCTTCAGTGCAGGGTATCACGATTAACACCAGTCGAACGCTTCGAAATCGGCAACACGAGACATGTCTGGCTCGATTAGCAAAGACTGTATCCATTCGGCTACCATTAACAGCGTGAAATAACGTTGAATTCAAATATTTTAATTTTAAATGTCCTTTGTGTCAGTCAGACAGTGATCTAATCGTTATACGACTTCTGCACAGGAGCAAAATTGACCGACTTTAATTCAACTAAAAATGGCCAACCATATATGATATACATATGATATATAATATTATATATATATATATATATCATATATATATATATATATATATATATATATATATATATATATGAGCAAACAGTTAATAAAATATGTTAAAAAACACTTTGAAATGAGTTACAAACATATTTAATTTGAAAAGGAAACACTAGATAAATGGATAGTCCTTAATCCGCGGAGTTTCGAAGAAACACTCTCCTTCTCATCAGAGGGTAGGAATTAGCAAAATGCGGGATAGGATTTTGCATGCAGAAGTATTTGATGAGACAAAAAGTAAGTCAAAGATCTTACTTGAAACCAAAATAAGTTAAGCAGAGGGAATATGGTAAAGAAAAAGGTGATTACACATGAATGGATAGGTTGGTGGAAGATAAAAAATCCAGTGACAGTAAAATCCAAATGTAAAGCTTCAAGAAAGTTAAAAGAATTTCCATTTGTACAAGTAAAATCCAAGAAAATCCCGTAATTGGAAGAAGATGGTCCATAATAATACAAAGGCAGAAATCCATGGGATAATTCACAAAAATGTTTACAAGGAAAAAAATATATATTAATAAAAGAAAAACAAGATGTGCTTTTCACTCTACTTCCGAGACATAATATATATTATGAGAGGGACTTAACAATCGACAAGAAGAAGGAAATGACATGAAAAATAGTAAATTTCGGCGCGTCAGCAATTCACAGATTGATGACTATGAGAGCAAAAAATGTAAGCAAATACACGGAACTTTCCAGAGAACTGAAGTGAATACAAAATATGAATAAGATTGCAGTGAATTATTATTTATCTCCATCTTTAAAAATCTATCAGAACATGCGATGTATTCTATTCTCATATTGCACCTAATAAATCTCGCTCTTATTTGAGGGTACTTGATAAGGATCAGAAACGTATCTGACTTTTGTTTATTCTCTCAAACCTTTCTCACAAATTTGATGTTAGTAATTTATAGGAAAGACTGAGACTATTATGCAATTTGTTCTTTAGAAATCCCTCTCTTCCAGCTCGTTTAAGCTAGTAGTCTAGTTGTCTCCATTGGTTCACTGTTTATATACTTCATTATAATACGGATTCCTATTTCAGTACCTTCATTTCAAGTACAATATGCTCGTGGAACTCTGTGTTGACTGTTTTCCTCCTACATACAGCCTCGCTCTTTTGAAGAATAAGGCCAATAATCATCTGTTTTTGCAAAAATCAGTTTTTGTTCTTGTTAGCTCCTAACATCAATTGGCTTCACATCTTGTCAGAAGCAACTCACATTATATATATATATATATATATATATAGTTATGTAATTTATAGTATATATTGAATTAATTAATGAGCACTATCAAAATGAATGGCATTGGAACTATATAAATATTTATTAGGAAGAAAAATGGAAGGAGAAAAGAAAAATAAAGATAGGAATTAAATAAAAATCTGAGAAGAAACCAGTTAAAAAGAAATAACTCTGTTCAGTTTAAAATTAATGAGTTGAATTATTAATGTTTTCGCTCGACGTAAACAATTATGTTAACGGATTACATAGGAGATTCGTATATTGTAATTAAATACAATTATAGTTTTAGAATAAAGGAATAGAAAAAGTATAATTTATGTAATAAATTTAATTATAGCAGTAATAAGAACTTAATTATGTATAAATTTAAATTCAGATTTATAATTTAATACAACCAGAAATTGAAAATAGTTTATTTAAAACGTTTCGTATTAGGTTGATATGTACACAGGTGTAATAAAATACAATCATTGATATGGTTTAGGTAAATATGGATACATTAATTATAAATAATAAATTTACTAACTACTAAATAGAACAATTCTGGCAAAATATACCTAAATTAATGTAATTTGTTAATACAAATACGTGGGGTTTAGTGACTTTATTTCTAAGTTCAAAATGGCGTAATGTAAGCAAACTATAAAGTATTTGCAGTTTGACTTCTAATTTTCGGATTTTATAAATCATGCCCAAACGCATTATATTTCCTTTTGGTGGATTGAGTGTTGCTATTTCTTCTGATGAGTTAAGAGCTATATAGATTCACTGATTGATATGATAATTAAGTAAATAATTTTGTACTACGAAACAAATACTGTCAAGAATTGTGACGGTCAACTGAATTAAAAGAGTAAATTGCAACATCATGAATTTTGGAATATAGACTTTTGTCATTTATTCATTATATGCCCTGTAATTACATTGAGCTTCTTAAAAATGGATTAGTATACATAAAAAGGGAAATATATGTGAATAAAGAATATTTCCACAAAACTATATATATATATATATATATATATATATATGCATATGTGTTAACATACACCAGTTTTTATATAGAGTAAAGGGTTATTATAATATTATATATATATAATAATAGCCTTTTACTCTATATAAAAACTGATGTATGTTAACACGTATATATATATATATATATATATATATATATATATATGCATACCAGTTTTTATTCAGAGTAAAGGGCGATTATATATTATTACAATCATTTATACCCTGTATGTCAAAGTAAGTAAAAACTACTTTTCTTCCATAACTCGGAAAGAATGCAACCTTTTCCGGGACATAGGATAAGAATATTACCAAGATTTCTATTTCTGGAAGGAGACATAATACATCGCGGAAGTAAATTAAGGTTTTGAGTGCGTCGGAAGCTCTTTGTTTCTGGCCCTCACGGTAAGATTACAAATTACTATGTAGATTATGTACCGGTTCTACTCGGTGTTGTCGGGATCATACTTCCAGGAATTACCCCTCCCACTTTTTTTCCGTTGGTTTTTCCTTGATCATTTAAGGTCACAATATCAGGGATGCTGACGATTTCAACTAGGCAGATTTATGCGTTCTCGATACCGACACTAGGTCTGCATTTTAGTCAAGCATACCCCACATTAAACTCGACTCTATGAGAAAGTGTGCAAGTAAATAAAGTAAGAGTTTTCCTAATAGACAACCTAAAGTATGCAACCAGTTAAACACACAACAATAATACTTTTTATCTAATACCAACAGATGATACTGACAATACACATACATGAAATACATAAAGAAAACACTTTAGAAATATAATTTATGCATAATTAAACTTTTTATGTCCTTCGCCGACGGCCTGCACTCGAAGTCGCACAAAGAAGAGTAAAAGTTTTAAGCATTGGTATTTTATACTAATTGGTATTTTTGCATTTAAGATTTTAATATACCTATGCGAGTATCATACGGGCTAAATGAGCACGAACATTCTCATGAAATTATATTATAGATTTATCAAAAATCGTCGCATACATTGGAATTCCACTTTCTTCTGTTCACAGAATAATTGTACAATTGATAAGAACGGAAAAATTATCAATATTATCTCACCTAGGCTCATCAGGACCCTCTGACAATGGTCTTCATTATTAACCACTAGCAGTACTCGTTAACCGGCGTTGCCTGGTGGAAATATGCCCCCCACCCGTAAAAATTTAAAGCACAGCTGTTGTTGTTGTTGCCCAAACTCCAACATCCTCATTTTAAGAACGGCTTTCGGAATGGAAACCGCCAACCTCCCTATGTTAATAACGGCTTTTGGAATAGACACTCCATTTTCTGAGTGTGGGTTGAGTTGTCCAATAATTTGCCCGATATGTAACCTTGATAACCGCTGTCATGTTTCTCACGCGCAAATACTCTGAACCCACAAAAATATTTGGTGGTTGTTGTGTCGGTCGGCCTGTGACTACTCTCGGAAACTATTTGTATCCGTCAAATAAAAATGAGATTTTCTAAATCAGCATAGTGCGAAACCTAGAAAAGTCTTCATTTGAAAGAAAAATGTGTAGTTGGAGCCACGGTAAAAAAAAATTATATATAAAAAAAAGAACAACTGGTGTAAATGCAAACATAACAAATAAGTGTGCTTTCATGCAAAGTAAATAAGTTTTTAATCTACATTCATAAAATAATAGGTTCAGGATTTGTTTGTTTTATGTGGGGGGTGAGGGAATAACTGCGCGGAGAGGGTGTTATATCTCATAAAGTACTTGAATCAAATTTAATTAAGATGTGATGAATCAACATAGAAAGAAACCTATAAAATTCGTAATTTTTAAGGAAATTTTGAAATTGGAGGTAAGGTAAAAATCTTTTCTTCCAAGTATAAAAAGTACAACTCGGGTAAAAGCAAACATACAAAGGATGGGTAGAGTGTGTAGAATAAGTAAGTATATAGCGTACATGCAGCAATTATGAGGTTCAGGGCATAGTATTTTTTTTTTGGGGGGGGTAGATGTAGAACTGTTTGATGTTATGAAAAAAACTAAAAATATTTAAAAATGTAACGGCCCGTAATAACAAACAGTAGAAAGAAAACATCGCCGCTCGAAGAGAGTAAAAAATAAACACACAAAAAAATGGTTCGCGTTTCTAGAATAAGTATATAGCGTACATGCAGGAAATATAAGCTTCAGGGTATGGTAATTTTTTTTTGGGGGGGATGGGTAGAACTGTTTTCTGTTATATAAAAAAAAACTATAAATATTTAAAAACATAACGACCTCAATAAAGCACGGTAGAAGAAAAACATCACCGCCCGAAAAACGTCAAAGGCAAACACCAAAGAAGAGTTCGTGTTTTTAGAATAAGTAAGTATATATCGTACATGCAGGAAATATTGGGTTCAGGGTATGGTGTTTTTGTATTGAGGGTTACGTGTAGAAGTGCTTGGTGTTATAAAAAACTAAAAATATTTAAAGATGTAAAGGCCCGTAATGAAGCACATTAGAATGAAAACATCGCCGCTCGGAAAGCGTCAAAAGTAAACACGGTTAAACAAATCTAATATAATTTGTTTTCAGGGTATTTGAGTTGTGGTTGTATTGAATAGTTAATTTGTACACGTTTAAATGTTAGTGTATCAGTACTATAATTTCTGATAATGGGAGTTTAATATGGTTGTATGCAAATTAATTTATTTTTAATGGTAGTGTAGTGTAGAGAGAGCAGCCATGTTTGTAAATGCTAAGCGTGCTCGTTTATGTAATAACATTTTATTCCGGAATAATCGGTTTGTCATGTCTCAGCAAATAGGAAATGAAGGAATTTTAGAAGGGAGAAATTGTTATTTATGTAATGGGAAAATGGAAAGTTAATGGTATGTATAGGAGTTTGTGATCCAATTAGAAAGGGTGCAAGGTCAGTATAGTAATAATGTGATAACTGGGTGCGGTGGGAGTACATAAGAATTAGAGGGTAAAATACGAACTATTTTCTCTAAAGATGTTGGCGATGGTGGTAATGTTGCTTCTAGGATGTAATGTAGGATTTTATCATAACGGATAAATGTGTCTAAAATGGCATTCGAAAGTTACATAAAGTGGTGCATAATAGTTATACATAATAAATTTGTATGTGGCATCTGTTATTGCAAACCTACGGTAACTTGGTCCAGAAGGGAATTTCTGCAATCATTTCATTATATAGATGATAAGGATGTTTATTTGCTTCTTTTATCTCTCTCTCTCTCTCTCTCTCTCATATATATAACTTGATGAGTTAGAAGAAGGGAGCAAATTCACTTATATAAGAGGAGACATATCGGGATAATATAAAACTCAACAAATTTCAATGGAGCTTATATAGGAGACAATAAGAGTGGAAAATGAAGTCAAAAAACTATATATTGGTATATATAGAATGATTCATCTATTTAATAAGGATATACATACATTTAGTTGGGGGATAAAGAAGGCTTTTCATACCAAGCAACGTTGAGCCTGGTCAGTACTAAAATGTGTGACGATTTGAGAAGTACATGCGCTGTATGTGCTCTCCGCTTATCTCGGCATTGTTTTCAGTCGTCCTGGAATCTCTTTCTTGCCACTGGACTTAATGGTTGAGATTGCACAACACTTGCCTCACAATTACACGCCCAACTACCCTCACAGGGGTATCCATTGTCTCTTGATATTGAACGGAGGCATCGAGATATTGACATTGCTATTCTCCGTTATTTTAAAGATTTGATATTATTATCAGCTGTTCTAGTATCCTCATTTTTTGCCCCAACGTTTCGATCGATCTGTTATTCGACTGTCTTTATTAGTTTCCTGTAATGCATGGCAGGATGCCAGAATTTAATTGAAACTTGATGGGAGGGATTCTGTCTTCATGGTAGCACTTTCTCTATTGCGCTTAGATTGTAGGCGAACAAAGTAAATGGTGTCCGCAACAAGTAAGCGTCTAATAATAATCTTTCCACGATATGGTGCTATGAGCCCATCTATGTATTTTGGCGAATCTACTTAACACGACTGACAAGATAGTATCAGAAAGGGTCATACAGATAAAACATAATCAATTAAATCAGTCTTTCCATAAACACTAATGGGCCAAGATCACAGTGTAGTGTCTGTCCTGATGCTAGACTTCACCTTTTCTGTCCTCCGTCAGTAGGGGAGAAATTCTTCATGACCGAGACATTTTCTTTTGTTCCTGGATTTTCCTCATATTAAAAGCCTACCTTGTGTCTAACTTCCCTCTTTGGGAGGCAAGTAAATAGAAACATTATGCTATTTACTAGTGTTGAACAACGAAAGTACATTTTAAAAGCTGCGTAAAATAGATATCCAATGATACATATTATTTAAAAAAAAATATTCGAGAATTATGGATAAATAATTTAAATTATTTGGATTAATCAGACTACTATTCTCATCCTGACTTTTCGTAAGGACCTGCGCCGCAAAGGATGAAGGTGCTAAGTTATAATCAGTTCTAAGTGACAGAATGTAGTAAAGCGATATTAAAAATACAATTACGAGTTACTTATGACTTCTACCTTACTTATGACTTCTACCTTCTACCCGGTTATGACTTCTACCTGGTTATCGATGACAAAACGACAACAAGCGACTCCTATGAATAAAATAAACAATTCCGTACAGATTGCAGAGTTCAACAATACGCACCTGAACATCAAAGGTTATATCGGTAGAAATGTAAGAATAACACCAAACCGTAATTCGAATCATCAAAATCACACAGAATATTCGTCAGATTCTCAGATAACTCGATTGACATACGGAACCGTTAAAGCGTTTAATCGAGTTGGCATTTTCTTATTTTTTACTGCAATAAGATGTGGCACAATGTTGGGAGATGGAGAAAAACAGCTCCCTATAATGTGACACTGACTGACTATAAAAATAGCCGCTCGAATTCCACGTTGAGGATCTTCAGGCGATCAGTAGTACCCCTTTCTTTCAGCGAAAGAAGTCATGACTGGGAAGGTGCATCGCCTAGACCCCTACTTCATTTCGAAAAAAAAGGTATAATAGTTAAAGACATTCCCGATGTTGCTAGAACGATGACTAAAACTAAGACTGTTTTAATAATTGTTAAACAGGTTTTTTCGAGTTAAAATTATTCAGTTTAAATTCAATTTTTTTCCTATTGAAATGTTTTTAAACGGTCGAGTTGGTTGAGGGAGATAATTATTCAAGGTGGCCATCCATCAGAAAATGGCCGAAAACGTGGAAAGAATTTGTTAACAAATAAATCAGAAATATTTTCGAATTGCATTTCCCTATGAAAAATACTGCAGTTGTTAAGATGGGTGTTATTGACTTTTCTTGACTGGAGCAATTTTGTATTGTCTCCTCTTTCAGATGTTGAGTCAACTTTGCACCAGACTAACACTTGAACTATGAAGTCAACTTTGCACCAGACTAACAATTGAACTATGAAGTCAACTTTACACCAGAATAACAATTGAACTATGAAGTCAACTTTGCACCAGAATAACAATTGAACTATGAAGTCAACTTTGCACCAGACTAACAATTGAACTATGAAGTCAACTTTGCACCAGAATAACAATTGAACTATGAAGTCAACTTTGCACCAGAATAACAATTGAACTATGAAGTCAACTTTGCACCAGAATAACAATTTAACTATGAAGTCAACTTTGCACCAGAATAACAATTTAACTATGAAGTCAACTTTGCACCAGAATAACAATTGAACTATGAAGTCAACTTTGCACCAGAATAACAATTTAACTATGAAGTCAACTTTGCACCAGAATAACAATTTAACTATGAAGTCAACTTTGCACCAGAATAACAATTTAACTATGAAGTCAACTTTGCACCAGAATAACAATTTAACTATGAAGTCAACTTTGCACCAGAATAACAATTGAACTATGAAGTCAACTTTGCACCAGAATAACAATTGAACTATGAAGTCAACTTTGCACCAGAATAACAATTGAACTATGAAGTCAACTTTGCACCAGAATAACAATTGAACTATGAAGTCAACTTTGCACCAGAATAACAATTGAACTATGAAGTCAACTTTGCACCAGAATAACAATTGAACTATGAAGTCAACTTTGCACCAGAATAACAATTGAACTATGAAGTCAACTTTGCACCAGAATAACAATTGAACTATGAAGTCAACTTTGCACCAGAATAACAATTGAACTATGAAGTCAACTTTGCACCAGACTAACACTTGAACTATGAAGTCAACTTTGCACCAGACTAACACTAGAACTATGAAGTCAACTTTGCACCAGACTAACACTCATCGGCAGCAGAAATGTTAAAGTCTTTCTCAGTTATTATTTTTATTTCTATTTATTGTAATCATGTCGGCATTGAATGGCCGCGTGCAATAAAAAGCAAGAACTATACAAGTGCAAATAAGGGGTATTTTTCACAAAGCTCAATAAATTATTTTGTCAAAACATCTCTTAGTTTTCTAACTATCCTAAATTAACCTTAATCTCACCCTAACTGACAGCAATACGAACTTGGGGCTAGTCTCAAAAACTTTTTTGTTCATTACCCTATGAATAGTTGGATTGCATTTAAACTTTTTTGACTGAGTCAATTTCGTTCCGACTATTCTTCGTATTACATTGCATCTTCTTCCTGATATTAAATTAATTTCATATCCGATATTAATGAACTATTTCAGAGGTATCGTTTGTGTCAGAAATGATAAATTCTTTCATATCTGATACTATTTTTATTCCTACTTATTTTAATCATGTTTGCATCGAATGGTCACGTGAGAGACAAAACAGGAGCTATTCAATTCTAGAGAGAAAATAGTATTTTTACAGAACTCAATTATTTTTCAGCACATTCCAACAAATTATTTTCTGAAACGTTCGTTACGGTATTTTGACCTAATAGTAAACATAATCCTAACTGACGCTCGCTCTGACATATTGAGAAATATGTAACTGCTTAAAAACGCTAGAATATGATATTTTCTATAATTTTCTATTGTTTGGTAACAGTTATTTTTGTATATCTGATTTATTTCTTTAAATATTTCCGGCTTTTATATACCCATTTGCCGTCAAATCAAATTTTGATTTGATCAATCGTTCGGGTAATTTTTTGATTTTGCTTCGGTCTCTTTTATTAGTGCATGTAAATTTTATACCCAATATTTTGTAAAACCCTTTGAAACCACTCATCTGTGTGAAGGTTTAAATTAAGGTTAGTCAATCGAAAAGAGGAGATGACTTTCGAAAATATCGGCAAAAAATCCGACACCTCCTTGTAGAATGTCGTCCAAAGGGTCGAGCTTCAAAATGTAACCGATCTCGTGAAAATCTGTCGCTTCTGTCGAAAGTTTTAGGCAAACATGATGACAGCAATTCGTTCTCGAGTATTGCCATTACTTAATATATCTCTGGCTCAAATAACGCAAACATGAGCGCAAATTTCTATAATCCTGCACATTCACTGATGACCGGGACCAAGCTGTGGTGCTCCGAACACCTACCAGGCCAGACCCTGGAAGTTCCAGAGCCCTTATTACCATTGACGCCCATATTTGCATCAGTCCTCATTGAATGTCCGTTTGCCATTTTCGGCTAAAGCCAGCCTTTTTGTTATCGAGATACACACTGATGGTAAAATGTGTATTCCATTGCATATCAAGTAATGCCTGCGCTTGAAGCTTTTTATAGTGAGGAAAGACTTTGCACCGAGACAATCCCACTCTCTGAACAACTGCCACATTGAACCAACAAGAGCAAGTCAACATCATTGGAAGCAGCAGCCGCAGATTTTATATCAGGGTTTTCCTTCTCCTAGAAAGGTTGCCTTCACCACGACTTACGAGAGCCCTCTCCACCCACTATGCCATTTGATCCATTACTGGGACTTCTGTTTCTGGGCACCAGAGCATACTCCACACGCCGGTGGATCATGCATGCCACAGTTGACCGGGTCTAAGCATCTCCGGAGGTTTCTGTCAGGGTTACCCCACCCTTAGCCTTTGATTTAGGCAGACATACATATATACGTACATAAATAAATTTAAACAGACAGCTGAGATTTCTATCATAGATGATTGCGTAGGAAAAAAGCGAGTTAGATTATTTCCATATCAAGAAATAGAAATAATGTCTTCATTCCTTTCGAGCGTACTTTAAAGGCAGCAAGGTCGCGTCGTTTTTAATAAAGTTTGTAACTGATAACGTTCAGCCTCGTACCACTCGGTATATCTACAGGCCTATAAAGTTACAAAAAAAAAAAAACAAAGAAATGTGCACCGGAATAGTGTCTTCTTGGGAGGACAAGGATAATTACTATTAAAACTCTACTAATCTGAAAGAAATGGGACAGGTGTAGTTTAGAGAGGCGGCTCACTTACGTTTGTTATAGAATAATATATGTATTATGTGTAATAGTAAATACAGTGAACATTCTATTAGTCATATTAACATCACCAGGTGGGCAGCCCGCTGAGCTAAGAAAACAGTACAGCTTTATTCTCATAATAATAGTGAAGCATGAAGATTTTCACAATCCATGCCAGATTTCTCACATATTTTGGGATGGCCGAATCTTAACTGTATAGTATGAGCTATTATCTATAATATAAAAACGAAAATGTGTGCGTTTAATTTTTTTTTGTATGTCCGGCAAAGGCTTTTTCGGGGCGGGAAGAGCGCTCGGGGGAGGGGGCTATGTCTTAGAACTTTTTATATACTCCTTAGATTGTAATATCTACGATTTGCGAATGCACGTCGAGTCTACATTTATTTTCATCGACTTATCGGGAGCTACTTTTCCAACATTTTGTGGAGCGTAAAGCTAAACTGGCTTGAAAGCAAAGTTAAGTTCGTCATTTCCTTCTCCTCGTGATGTTTGACCTCGTTAAATTTACGTTAAGTGAACTCATTCACTTAACGTTTTAATCGTTAAATTTAAACGTCTTTCACTTCCTTTGTCACCGTAGCGTAGCGGTTAAGACTTTAGGTTTTCTGCCTCCGTGTCACGGGTTCCAACCTGCCTGCCTTCTAACACTTTTTTTCCTTCACAGACAAAAACTTCCAATCACCCGGGCAACGCCAGGCACCCAGTCTTTATATATATTATATATATAAATCGATTATCTATATCTATATCTATATCTATAAAAGCCAAACGTCTGTGTGTATGTTTGTTTGTAACGCTAAAACTTTTGAAAGACGGAACCAAACTTGACAAATTTGGTATCATATCGAAGCCTCATCACCCGGATGACAAATATCAAAATTTCACGTCAAACGGACCACTAGAAGTTGGTCAACTGATCAGTTATCTTCGAGGGGGGCCCCAAAAAACCTGTCATTATCTATATATATAAAAGACAAATGTTTGTTTGTAACGCTAAAACTTGAGATGAAAGATTTCTCTCCCCTAAGAATAAAACATATGTTCAATATCTGCTTTTGTTTTTTCATTGTTTATACGGTCCCGAGCAACGCCGGTTAGCCCTGCTAGTCTGTGATATAAATCTGACCTGTCAGTTTATATGTATGTATGTATGTATACCGAAAACTTTTGACAGAGCCGACAGATTTTCACAAGATCGGTAACATTTTGAAGCTCGACCCTTCGGACGACAAATATCGAGAAATTGGCCCAAAACATTAATTCTTTCATCCTCAACTTGGCACTTTTCTACAGGGAGGGGTCGCTTTTTTCGACGATATTTTCCAAAGTAATTCCTTCTTTTCGATTGTCTAGTCTTAATTTAAACCTTCGCCACTTCCGGTTTTTTTTCACTTTCTTTTCCTCCTTCGTGGTACTGGTTCGAGCCTGCCTGCCTGCCTGCCTACTACCCCCCTTTTTTTTTTCGCTCGCATTTTTTTTTTTTTTTTTTTTGCTCAACCAACACCGTTACACACACCTCCATTTTCTTTTCCGTCTTCGCGTCACGGGTTCGAGCCTGCCTGCCTGTCTGCCTGCCAACTACAACTTTGTTTTGACTCAACACACACCTATAAACACCTGGGCAACGCCGCGCACTCACGTTAGTCTTAGTTTAAAAAACAGTGTAAACAACTGATGATCCCTGAAATAACATAAAAACTTGTGAATTCATGAAAGCAAATTGATTCAATGATTTCAGGAAATTAATTGACTTACTGACAAAATAATTTTCAAGCGAAAGACTGTTTGTTTTAACGGTTGAAAAGCATTCAAGTTAGAGTATCCTTTAATTACGACTTCATCTAGGGAAACAGTCGGTCCAATGCCAGTTTCGCTTAGGAATAATAGGTCTGGTTGGGTCACCTGTAATTAAGTTTCAACCTCTAGAAGGTTGGAACGTAGACCTCTGATATTGGAGAAGGTGACACGGTAGAGGGAGTCTTCGTTGGAAGATGGAGTTCTGGGTTTAACCGTGTATTCTTTCTGGAGACTTTTCATGATGGAGTTTTGGGATTTTTGGAACAGGTCTACAGACATAGGTAGTGCAAGGTAGAGAGTTTTTATATATATATATATATATATTCTCTGATTCTCTCTCCTCTGATCTCGAGCGCGTGGTTCAGTGGGGGAAGATGTGGCTGGTTACCTTTAATGCATCCAAAACCAAACTCCTATCCTTACATCATCAACGCTCTGATCCCCATCTGGCATCAATTGTGATGGATGGCTCTCATCTGGGTGAGGCCCCGTGTTTTGACAAGCTTCTGGGTTTGACCTTTACTCCTGATCTGAAATGGAACACGTACATCAAGTCTGTTGCCAAGGTTGCTGGAAAGATGGTGGGATCCTTCTTCCGCTCCAGAAGATATCTCACTACTGATGCAATTCTCTATCTATATAAAAGCCAAGTACGTCCAAGGATCGAATACTGTTGCCATATCTGGGCAGGAGCTGCTAAAAACAGCCTATCCTGCCTTGACAGAGTACAAAATAGACTTCGTGGCTTAGTGGGGGATGCCCTTTTCTCTACCCTGCAACCTCTCTCCCACAGAAGAGATGTTACGAGCCTGTCCTTGTTTTATCGTTATTTCCATGGCAGATGCTCGTCTGAACTCCAATCTCTGGTCCCCCCCTCGCCAATCTTTCACGAAAAACACCCGTCTAGCTGAATCCACTGTGAAAAATCTCCCCCACTCTATATCTGTGCCTTAATCAAAATGCGGATTCCATGAACAAAGCTTCTTTCTTAGAACTGCACGCCTGTGGGACTCTGTTCCGTCTGCCTGCTTCCCTCCGGACTACAACTTGGTTGTCTTCAAGTCCAATGTTAACAAATTCCTAATGAACCGCCCCCTTAAGTAAATATTTCAGCAAATCTCCACACTAACGTAATGTACTTGCAATAACCCTTATCCCTGAGTGGCTTCCGGGCCTTGATAAGTGGTGATCACTGTGTAAATATATATATATATATATATATATATATATATATATATATAAGTGAAAGTGTCTGTCTGTCTGTGTGTGTACATTTGAGCCCAAAACAATAACTTTTAAGATGTCATAATAGGGGTCAAAGTTTAAAAAATTGACCGTTTTGTTTTCTCTCTTTTTTTTTTTTTTGCTCAGCACATAAACCTCCAAACACCCGGGCAACGCCGGGCACCCATGCTAGTATATATATAAAAGGCAAAATGTGTGTGAACATTTCGTGTATGTCTTCAAAAGGCTTTTCTCGCACACGGTTCCGGTGTCATTACGATCGCTTACAACTGTTTATATGGGTCCTAAATAATAATATGTACGATTTGGGAAAGCGCGCCGCCACTAGATTTATTTAGGTCGACTTTTACAAAATTATTGCTATTTTGGCTTCTCGCGTGTGTATGAGGCTTTTTCGTATAAAAAGCAAAACTAATTCAAAGTTAACAAGTCCTCGGCATTGTGCCGGGAAATGTCCAGAAGCAATCAGCTTTGATCAATGTTGTACATCAGACAATTTCTATTCAATCTGGACAATTGGGAGCTGGTTTCCCTCTCCCCAACATCTGTTGAGGAAAAAAACAGTCAAATTTGGGTAAACAACTGCGTGACTTCTATTTGACCTTCTTAATTAGGTCAAATGGAAGCAGCAGAGTTAACATTTATTGCGCACGCCTGTTTTTGTGGTTCAATAAATAAATTCAAACCTGTGTATGTTGTATATCGCGGTGGCCTAATGGGTAACGTCGCCCGATTTTTTTTCCACACATTAATTTCCAACTCAAGGGTACGGGTTCTATTCTCATACTTACCTACCAAAACATTTCTTATTATTAACCCCCCCCCCCGGAGTTTTGATTTACCTCAAGACACCCGGGCATCGCCGGGTACCCCCCGCTAGTATATATATAAAAGCGAAAATGTTTGTATGTATGTGTGTTTGTGTGTTCGCTAAAAACTTTCGACAAACAGAACAAAAATTCACAAACTCGGTATCATATTGAAGCTCCATCCATCGCTCGAAAAATATCGAAAAATTGGTCAAAAATGTTAATTTTTTCACCTCGAAATCGACAATTTTCGACAGGGAGGTCAACAAAAACGGTCCTCTCGTGACGACGACCGGTTCTGCGCATGCGTCAGATGACGTCATGACCTGATTTACTTTAAGTACTTGAAAAACTGAACAAATTTCATGTACGTCGCGTTAGCTCAGTTGGTTAGCGCGTTGGTTCGTTATATAAACGTTTTGGGTTCGAATCGTGGTGTGAGATGTCTTTTTTTTTTTCGATTTTTTAAATTTAAATATTGAACCAGTGTTATTTAAGCCATTTTTCATGTAACGTTCGTTTTTTTATGTTATTTTATTTTATTTTATTTTTTTACTTCGCTTATCCAACCCGACCACACATCCAAAAACACCCGGGTACCCACCAATTTTTAAATTTTAATATCGAAACAGGCTTATTTCAGCCATTTTTCACGTGTTCGTTTTTCTGTTTTCTTTTTTGTTTTTTCGATTTTTACATTTAACATCGTTCGTTTGCCGTACGTTAGTTTTTTTGTGTTTTTTTCGATGTTTTGATTACCCCCCCCCCGCTTAAGTTTTAACGTTGTTTTCTTTTTTTACTTCGCTTATAAAAAACAAACCTAGTCATTGACCTCACTTGCTAATAGCTATCGCTCTACGACTTCCGTGCGCGCACCTGTCAATTTGGTTCTTACTTAAATAAATTCAAACATCTTTCAGTAACTAATTCTGGCTGGCCGATTTTATTTTCAAACTTCGTCTCAAGGCTTCGGGTTCGATCCTACCAACTTTTACCTCCACCTCCGGTTTCTATTTAACACCACACACACCTCCAAACAACCGGGCAACGCCGAGTACCCCCGCTAGTATATATATATATCTTCACTAGCTATACATATATGAATACATTTATAATCACTATTTTAAGAGATCAAGCAGTTGGACCTACCTCCATATATATATATATATATATATATATATATATATATATATAGTGTTTGTGTTTTCGATTATGTATAATGGAAATGTTATGTTTCTATTTTAACTTTTTAGTCGCAAATTATTTCACGCTAAAGCAAACATATATATATATATATATATATATATATATATATATATATATATATATAAGCAGCTCCAAACTCATCAAAACATCTAAAGAAAAGGTAAGATATATCTGCAATCGGTAACCGTTTGACAGTTTGAGCAGCGCGATAAAATTATCTTACGAATATAAACTTAGTTGAAACGAAAAAATGCTGTAGAGCAGCACCGCTGAACAAGACTCGGCTTGTGCGCAAAATACTTTCATCTCAACTACAAATAGTAATCGATACAGTAATAATTTCGTCAATTCTTGACAGTAAATCGGCTCGTATGAAATAAAACCAAGCGGTTCGATTGTTTCCTTTACACAAACAGTCGGGGACAGAAATAAAGACGGGAATAAAAACAAAAATATCAAATAACAAATTCTTGCAATTCCCCTTCTAGCTCTCTCTGTCCCCCCTCTCTGTTTCATATATATATATATATATATATATATATATATATATATATATATATATATTATTTACATAAAAATGAATGTGTCGCTAAATATCCAGGAGCATGTTTCGGTCTGCAAGTTACAAGTAACGAAGCATTTTAATGCGACTACTGACTGCACTTTTGTATAAGTAATATCGCCCGAAGAGGTCTCTAGTTACTACACACTTGTGCCGCTAGCCTGATCAATTCATTGGTTGCTTCACCTGTAGCAAATATTTACCTGGTGTTTATATATATATATATATATATAGTGATAAGCCGGTTCCAAAATTTTCACGATTCCGATTCAATTACTGATTCTAATTTCGAATCGGTTGAAACCTGTAAATATTTAGCTATACAGCTATATTTTTTTTTACTTTCCGGGTTACTATAAAAGCTTATGTAATATGTGCACATATTTTCGCATATTTTCGCTAACGTAAACATACATTTGTGGGTGTGGTGGAGTGATCAATAGGTTTTAGTTTTTATAGATAGTCATCATTTTACCAATTAAGTTCAAGAAAAAGCAAAAAGATTCAATTAAAAAAAATATTTTGGCATCAGAAAATAGATACACATTTTTCCGATTCCGATACACCCAAAAGTTCCAATTATTCCGAATCCCAATTCCACTTAATCGTTCCGACAATAATTATATATCTACTATATATTATATAAAACGAATTTTATGTGCGTGAGAACACGGAAACTGTTGATCCGATTTTTTTTCATACGGATCTACTTTATGTGTCTGGGAGTATTCTTACATGGGTTTTTCTAATCGAAAAAAGTTCAATTTTGACCAAAGTTAACACTTTTATACAGTCTAACACCGCGTTTGAGAAATTTTATCATCGCACAAGTAGAAAGGCTCAGACTATAAAATCAACTGTAGATTCTTCTATAAATGTTTCTTTTTAAAGCAAAATTGAACCATGATACTTGACTTTAATACATTTACCTTTAAGTGATCGGGTAAACATAAAATCAACAATCGGCTCTTTTATAAGACAGGGACGCGTTGGAAATGAAGGTTTCCATTTAGAGTACAATTGGACCATGATACTCGACTTTTTCAATTTAAACTTTCAAGCCATTATTCAACGATAACTTTATAAAATCATCAGAAGGTTCTGAACAGGGTTAGGGTTAGGGTTTATGTTATGTAAAGTTTATGTGTCTACATTAAGTTGTCCAGGCTTCAAAAGCGTAAACAGAGGTGGTAAAATACAATATATATATATATATATATATATATATATATATATATATATATATATATATATATATATATATGTATACTAGCAAAAGTACCGTCCTTGACTGGGTTCAAAAACAGCCTACAGAAAATGGACTCTGATTTATGAAAGTATGATAGGTTATGAAAAGGAAGGCTTGTAAAGAGATAGCTTCGAATTTGGGGGTATCAAAACCAAAGTAAAATATGATGAAAGTAAAAAGAAAATAGATAAACTCCATAATTTATTATACCATACCTGTTCACACTGAAACACTTATCACAATATTCTGTGGATCTATATTAAAGAACCTTGTTAAACTTTGTGACATATTTCCATTCTATGGAGGTCAGGCGCGAACGAACACCTCATAATTTTATTTTACCATATTTCTTCAAATTGAAACATAATTATGAAAGTATACTTACACAGATAGATATGAAAAGTCTTTAAAGTTTGTGCCTATTTCCATTCTATGGAGGCCAGGCGCGAGCGCAGACCCCACAATTTTATTATGCAATCCCTATTTAAGTTAAAACATACTTATCAAAGTATTCTTATGTACATCTATATCAAAAACACTTGTAAATGCTTTTTTTTTTTTTTTAATTTTTTTATTTCCATACTTTGTGGACCAGGCGCGAACGCAGACCCCACAATTTTAACGAACCACCGTTCTGCCAGATTAAACATACCAATTCCTGTGTCTCGATACATCTATCATTATATGTAATTAGTTTTTTTAAAATAGTCAACCATATAGGAGCCTGTTCGTGACCACACACACACACACAGATTTATATTATAGATATATGTATATTCAGCACGTGAAATGATATGATTGTTTACACAGCCAAACCATCCAAATTCCCAGTTCGGATATGTTTAACTGATGAGTGTAAATGAGAGCGAAATTCTAGTCTTGGAAATTAAGTTCGATGACTTTCATAGAGCGTAGAGTTGTGCCTTGTTTTGCTGTAGAATACACACACACACACACACACACATATATATAGTCATTTAGAAAGACTGTTTCGCTGTATCTCAGCTCTTAAGTGCCGATAGACTAGCACACATCCCAAACAAGGGCTCGAACATATTGTATGTCCGAATGACTTATGTAGGGGTATGATTCCAATTCTAACATTTAGCATTAAACAGAGCTTATATATATATATATATATATATATATATATATATATATATATATATATATCATAGTAATGCTTGAATATATGGTTAAGTGGCAGTTTTAATTATTTAGAACTGCTTAAAAGCTTCACTGCTCACTCATTTTTCGACCAAATTTCAAACAATTGTTACAGTTTATAGATCACTTCAGCTATACTGTGAAAAAAAATTACAATTTTCGTTCAGTAAAACAAACATTATGAATAATGAGCGTTCAAAATCGTAAAAATATGTAAGGAGGTGAGCAACGCTTTTTTGACTTCCATAGCAACCACGTCGCTTCAGCGAATACTGTTGCTACTAATTCAGTGTTGTTACGGAAAGATAAATAACAAGTGGAACAGAGAGAATGAAAGCATGAAAGGGAGATAATTGGGGGATTTTATTGAAAGCAGACGAGTGTCGGACATTGATATTACATAGGTGTTTATGGAGGCAAACACAAAAAAAAAGACTGAAAGAACAAGTGAATTTATTGGAAGCTTTGAAAAATCATGTATTACTATAGAAAAATACGAGCATGAAAAGTAATATGGTTAAGCTTAAACATAGAAAAGTAAAGGACTAGTTGTGAAAACTGGAAAACAAAAAGAACAAGATGTTCTAGTAAAAAATATAATAAATTTATAACTTAAAATATTGCAACATTAGAAATGTTTTAATTCAATTTATAACATTATATAATCAATCCTTAATGTTGCAATATTCTAAGTTATAAAGTTATGTTTTTTACTAGAATATCCTGTCCTTTTCTTTTCCAGTTTGAACAACTAGTCCTTTACTTTTCATGCTCGCATTTTCCTATTGTAATAGATATATGCATGGAGATTACCCCGAGATAATCAGCAAAGTCGGCTTAGTGTAAGATACGTATTATAAGGATATAAATGCTAACGATATAAGGATATAAATGTTAAATATTATAAGGATATAAATGCTAATGCTAGATGCTAGATGCTAACGTAATATGGACTAAGGATGTGGGTATGCATATCGTTTGAAACGCGACTTCGATTGTTTTGATAATTTCAAGTTGCAGACTAAAAACTGAAAATTGTAAAATCTTATTATGCTTTCTTTTTAAGTATGCTGATTCGAGAAACGAATTAAAACCAATTGCAAATTTATGTCACTGATCGATAGAGGATCGAGAATAAAACCCATCAAAACCGTATAGATAATCGAAAAGAGCAGACGTCCGCCCCTCCCTTCCGATGGGGGTTTGGGCTGTAATTCGAAAACGGGGTGTGCTAAAAGAAATGCCGACATTCTACTTGCAATAAAATTGTAAGCTATATAAACACTCTTTCTTGATTTCAATTTCTTCTGTTGCAACAATTTTTTGATTTGTGGACCAGTGAAAGACTGAACAAAATTACATCGAGATAGTGAACACAGTATGTGCTTTTGTTTTTTAATTTTTTTTGCGGACTGTTATCCTCTTTCAGAATTGTTGTTTCACTACGTTTCGACCAACCCATCCTCTGGCCGTCTTCAGGTGATTAACTGCGACGGGATAGGAATACTGGGTCTCGTAACTGCATCCCCAGTAATTACTAGGGCTGTGACAACAGCATATTCTTTTTTCATTGTTTTGACTCTTGAGTATATACCCGTTTATATCTTATATGTTTTTATATAGACAGATGTTGTTCTCGGTTGATTTAGTGTGTCTAACTGTATTGGATATATATTTGAGAGTCAAAAGAATGAAAAGAACTAGTAATTACTGACTTCAATAAAAACAAAAACAAAATTTAGCTACGGTTTCCCTGTAACATTCTCTAAGGCAGTGTTTGTAAAAGGTTACTAGGAAAATAGTTGAATCATCCTACCAGTTCAGAAAATACTTGATTTTTGTTGTAATCGTCGAAATAACAGTAAGAACCCTCTTACATGCATTGACTTCACAATCTAGAGTGTACGGTAATTTCTCATCAGAGCCGTTGCTAATCTTTCTTTTTTTATCATTATTTTTATAGAAAGTACCTGACCAAAATCAAATCTTCGTTTTTTTTTTTTGTTTTTTTGTTTTTATTAAGGGAAGGTGTCACAACTTATTAAGCCTAACTCGAGGATAAAGGTTAATGAGTGTCGGGTAGACGATGAGACAATACTGTGATGATCAGTAATGGTGGAATTAGGGTAAGATTTACTTATCCAAGAGGATGGCTCAGCAAGAACTCTTATGGTCGTGTTGAAGTCTAATGACTTCAACACGACCATGTTATAATCCGCTGCGAAGCCGCCCCACTGTATTGTTTTTCACAGGCATACAATTTTTGAAATAAACTTTGCTCATAGAATTTTCGTTTAATTTTAAGCACAGATAGGAAGGGAAATTACTGACAGTTGTAACTATATTTGTTACAAATGTTTTGCCGGAGGAGGAATATAGATTGAAGCTCAGTCGAGAACCTGCCTTAAAAGTATCGATAGAGAAGATATTGATTTGCAACGTCTCTTGAAGATATTGATTTGCAACGTCTCTTGAATAAAAGAGGAAATAAAGAAGCGAAAAAGTCCTCGCCTACTATATTTCGAAGACGGTTTTGTACTCTCTCAAGCAATAAAGGGTACTATTAGCAGTTCCTCCCAACATTACTTCACCTTATAGGATATTTTGTTCGTGTACAGATAGAGGATTGCGTCGGGAATGATGTATTTTCTAGAGCGGTAAGCTGATTCAACCATTTTCGAACGGATCTGATGTAAGTCTTCGATTTCAGGTCAAGAACAAAGGTGAAAATTTTCATAGCAATAACTCACCTTCTATTGCAGCTGCAAATAATTTTCCTTTCTTCCTCCATGGGCCTAACATTAAACGGAATGTCCGTAAAGAGGGTTTATCTCTAATAACTTTACATCTTTGGAACACATTGCCTCGGAACTGCTTCCTTGAAATAATTGTCAGCTTCATATCATTCCAATAAATAAAACAAAATTCACTTTTAAATCGACGGCGATGGCCGAATTCTATTTGTGGCGTCTTATTCCATTTCGGAGCAATTTGCTTTTAAATAGTGTGCTGTAGTTTTTCAAATTGTTTATTTCAAACTTTCCCTGAAGTCAGGTTTTTATTTCTTTTCCCTTCATTCTCTTCCAATCGTCTTTATTGTGTCTCCCCATAACTGTCCTTCTCTTTTCTCTCCAGCCTCCGAATATTGATTATTCAGTTTGCTTTCGTTAGAAACACAATGAAAGAACATGAAATATAATGGTTTTCATTCGTAAGTAAATGTGATAACGTGATTGTTCTAAAATGGTGGAATTTGCAAACTGAATCTCGGACGATATATTTATTTCTGACACAGAATATACTGTAAACCGGAATACTTGTGAATATATACGCAATTAAAGATAACACCATCTGAGTAAACAACTGAAACTAGCGTCAGTAAGCTTGGAATTGCTGAACAGAGAAACCCCTTTCATTCGAGATTGAACATCTCTTGGCCCGCCGCCATTAAAATAGAGAAAAATCTCTGAAATATTAAAATAGATGAGCAAGTTGGTATTGAGCCAAACTACATTGCATTTCGAAAACCGTTCGGCGAGGAAAAATTTCCTGTGATCACGTGAAAAACCTCACAATTTTAAATAGACCAGTACAAGGTCATGGTATTAATCAAAATGACTAGTTATTCAATGGGTTTAACATGCACCATCATAGTTGTGGTGAACGGGTAAGAGTCTGGAAGAAGGACAGTTCGGTATTTACTGGAAGCAACACATACTGAACTGAAAAACAAATACAAATAAAGAGAATGGTTACATATCAGTCCAACTGCCAAGTGTGCATAACGCCAAGAGATATATTCTCCCGGTCTTTATAGTAAGCAGAAGAGTTAATTATTAACCGTAAGGTGGACACTACAACAATATAAAATTATATTATACGGTTTTAAATAGTGTATTATATCAAACCACGAGGAGTAACTAGTTAAATAGTTCACTGTTACACTAAATCCTGTTCTAAAGTTCTAAAAATCTACTACGATTATCTTGTGAGACTGACATGCTAATTTACTAAATCAGATTCTAAGGTTCTAATTAATGTACGATAGTAAACCAGTGAGACTAAGTTACAAAATAATGTGTTATCGTACCAAATCGTGTTCTACGGTTTTATATAGTGCACTGGAGTTAGTCCGCATAACTAACTCAATAAATCATGGGTTATCATACTAAACTGTGTCTTGCGTTTTTAAAAAAATATACTAATGTACCTAATTGAAATTAAATTGCTGAAGTTTTCAAAAGAGGATTAATAATTTGTATTATTTGTATTAACCGTGACACAATGGATAAAAGTGTTAAGGATAATCAATTCTAATGGACAGTTTTCGATGTGTTTTAGGTCCAACCTACAATAAGGGCGATAATAAAAATGCAAGTAAAAATTACTTAATACCTCCGCCTAGCCATGGCGTACAGAGCGAGAGTATTCTACTCTTGTATATTAAATAAAGGATCGCACTCGAAATTATACGCAGATTCACAAGTTCTGGAGAAGGTCAGAAATTACATTAATCGAAACGTTATGGATCTGGCATCCTAAATGAAATGTTGTCGGTTACTTTCTTTAGCCCTCCTCTTTTTCTATATACACGAGTAGACGATTTAACACGCAGCTAAGGGCAGGTGGAAGGAGAGACTTATGAGTTAGACTAATTATGGGTTTTGTTTTTATATTTCATAAAACTTAACTGGGTTTGCAAAGCCACTTTTTCTGATTAAAAAAGATCTAACCCGAGCTTAATGGGTGACTTAATGGCATAGGTTTTTTCTGTTATATTTAGATTTGTTTTAAATGTCAAAAGAAAAGAACTCACCGTTTTGGCTTGAAAGGAACAACAGCAGTAGTATGAATAACGTCCCTTTGCCGGGACAAGAGACACCAGAAGTTATCCTCAATTGTCTCCTACTCCAGCGCTCACATCTGGTCCAGGTCTGTAACAGATTCACACGAAAAGATCATCATCATAATCAATAAAAATTGTTGGTATTATATTATATTATATTATTTTGGAAACTTATAGTACTACTTGATGGAATGTTTATTAGGAGAGCTGCATAAAAATCCCACGGTGTGGTCTGTATAATTTATTATTAAATATTGTTATGGTGTAATGTTAATCTACTCTATATCGCGAATAGATAGACTATTCCAGAAACTATAAATAGATTTACAGCTAAGTGTTGCGGTAGTCATTGGTGGCAACTACAGCCACAGTATCGAACGCAAATTTTCAGTAACATACTCTGTGCATTCTATTTGAGAGAACTTGGATGCCTACTAGACACTATTCTCAAGTGTCTAAGGTCTCTCTGTCAGAACAACTGGGCACGAAAATATTTTTCCTACTAAATATTCAACCTTACAAGTAAACCCTGACTAAATATTCAATATCATATAGTATTCTCAGTCTAAATAAGATTTCCTCGGTATGACTAACCCAAGCTTTTACGAAGAATGGTGCATCTTCTCCAAGTGATGTTACCTCAAGTAGCAACACGAAGCTGGATACTCCACCAGACTAGGTAAATTCTTGTCTTGGAATCCAAAAAGACCACGACACGCAAAAAAGATATACTACAACATATAAAAATAGTCAATTGCAGAGAGGGAAATAATATTCTCAACTTCTGTACTAATTCAGTGTTTGAGAGATAAATAACGTTAATGGAGCATTCGAATATCTACATATCTCATATAGAATTCAAGTGTAAGCCCCCAGGTAGGTTGCGTGGTTGCTTTTGTTTTACGGCATATCAACCTTTTTCAGGTTATTTAATGCCGAATCTAGTTATTTTGAGGAACGATTTTTAATGGAGTATATATTTTTAAGTCAGATTCTATTTAACCCATAGTTGGGCCCCTAACAGGTACTACCACTCCGGGTCAGAGTGGACCTGGGAGCAATGGCAATTAAAGGGTGGCTCCACACTCTCCAACGCCCGCAAGGTGGGGCTTCACCATCGGATATAGTTTTAGGTCATATCCAGGACCTCCAGGTAGGAGACGATTGATTTCTGAGAACTTTGATGAAGAAAAATAAAACGAAGTAAATATACCACCATGTTATTTTAATTATTTTCTGCCCCTCAAGATCATAATATTCTTTTGGAAGTAATAAATGTCACGGTTTATACAATTAAACATGAGTTTCTTCATTTGCAAAAATAATTGTTATTGTCAGCTAAATATTTTCACATGAAAAATCGAATACGTCGTTTCCTTATTTTAAATTTGTTGCAATTTACTTCTTCGAAATGAGTAATTTTATGCTCTTACTCTAAAAACTAAACTAAATATTTTTTTGAAACCAGCAAAACGAAGATCACGTATTTTAAATCTATTTAAAGTTGTGCTGTTTTGTTAACGCAGAAGCAAAATTATATTTTGGGATAATTCAGTTCAAGATTAGGTGGATCTTTTTATAAATGCACGTTAAAGGTGACAACGTACGCATAGAAACGAAATGCCTTAACTTATTATTGTAATTACAAAATTGTAGAACTTATAAAACACTAGCAGACAGACACGACGTTGCTCAGGATTGAACGAGAATCAACGAAGTCTCCACACTTCCAATACTTTTATTGTCATCGAAATCAATGAAATCACTCATTTTTCAATCAAACTGATTGAATACCTGCTCTAGTCGGGAATCTACTGTGGTGTACCAGGAATAAGCTGCGCGTGCCTTCCGCAGTCAATTAGTCCACAATACATTGTAGTCTACATTGAACTGTAAAAAAAAAAAAAAAAAAAATCTCCTGCTGATTTTATAAAATTATTTTTATAATAGCTTTAAAAATCCAAAAAGTCAAGTATAATAGTTCAGTTGTGCTCTAAACAGAAACATTAATTTCGAACGCGCACGTGTCTTATCAAAATACCTAATGTTGATTTGATGTAATTATTTTTTAAATAATAGCCTGAAAAAGTTTAAGCTGCAAAAGTCAAGTATCATGGTTCGACTGCGCTCTTAAAGAAACATTGATTTTGAATGCACCCCTGTTTTATCAAAGAACCTGCTATTGATTTAATACGCTGGGTCCTTTTGCTTGTGCGATGATAAAACTTCTCAAATGCACTTCTAATGTTAGACCGCATAAAGTGTTAGCTTTGTTCAAAATCGGACCGTTCATTCTTTAATAGGATTTTTTCGACTATTGATAGTTATCAGAGGTATTCTTATAGAAAATCTATCTAAGAACACTCCCAGACATATCAAACACATTTGTGTGAAATTTCAAAAACATCCGTCCAGCCGTTTCAGAGTCCATAGAGATAGAAAACACACACACGCACACACAGTACCTTTCATATATACATTTAGAGATAAATTCAAAGGTTGTCAGAACAGAGAGTGGTAGTGGGGATTAGCACTCCTAAAAAATCTCCTCATAGTGTGCATTTCAAGTAGCTTCTGACAATCTAGCTCAGCTCCTATTCTTCTTGTGTGGCTTAGCTAGTAAGCCCTGTGAAACTATTATTTCCAGTGACTGGGAGAAGAGGCAAAGGTGGTCCACTTGCGCCTTAAAACTAGTCACTTCGGGTAGATGGAGCTCATCAACTTTGGATGGTAGCTCACCTAGAAGAGGGTAACGGATTCAAAATCTCCGTTTTCTTGCGGGATTATCCCATGTGAGGAAAAGCTAAGGGTGTAAAGCCCGACAGAAAATCCGGAGATGGAGTCCCTAAGGCGGCCTGACTTTATATTGTCATCACCGCAACTTCGGCGGAGCAGTTAGAGCCAAGCTGTATCAACTGTCTTTCTCTTCGATCCTCTGGCTTCGTGGAGAGTGGCTAATGCTACACGGGCAACAGCTATCTTTCCATATTATCCTGCCCAGGCTATGTAGCTCCACAAGGTAGAAACTGCCACTCCCGAGTTGGACTGTATAGTTATTCCCGATCATACAGATAGACACCAGAGCTACACCGTCTCCAGAGACGGACAGTTGCTAACGACGAAGAGAAGTAATCACGAGAGAATTATTTTGCACTTGCAAGAAATCAAGTCACTGTTGATTTGTCACATGTATATTTTTATCGCTTATATTAAGTGCTTTCAAGGATCCTTGGCACAGTGGAAAAATTCAACCCTTAGTGTGACGCGACCGAAAAATACAATTTTGAATTACTTAAGATCTATCTCCAATCATGGATGACAGAACGAGAGCATGCTACCCCCGTGAAGTAAATAAAGATTTCCGTTCGAAATTCCGTGAAGTTTCCCCAAGTACGACAATATATATCTGAAATTCGGAGGTTACATAGACCAAAACATTGTAAAAATGACACTTAAGATGAGAATAGTAGTCCACAGAATCCAAATAATACGAATAACCATTGCTCATCTAAAAAATTCAGAAACGTTCTGTATCACTTTTACATCTTTTTATGAAGATTGAAATAAACATATAATGCAACTAAACCTTATTTAAATAGCAAACCATTAAATAATTTTAATTCTAGAAATGTCTCAATGAAATAATTAATACTAATCGAATTTTGCTCAATTGGTGTCTAATGACCTGGATTTAATGCAACTCTGAAATATCACATTTTCAAATGAGAGGTTGGGCCCACATTATACCCCCTAAAACCCTCCTTAAACGTAAATTTGTGAAAATATTAATTTATGTCTAGCACCTACTGCTAAAATTCACAATAACCGGGTATCTGAATTTTAACGAAGAGTTTCCAACCCCTCTATGACTATTTTGTATAATGATTAAGTATACAAAGTATAAATCATTTTACTCACACATACGCCTGCCAGCTGTGTTCCAAAATGTATAATGATTGGTGTTGTGGAGACGCCCACTAATTAACATAGGTGAGTGAGTGACATATAAAGGTATCAATCACCAATACCGGGAGAGTTCTGCAACGACCGCCAAATAGGCAAGACGCCATGTTGCCTCCAGTAAAACATGCAACATGCCACCTGCCGGAATATCTCCAACTGAAGTATATCTGGAGACGTGTAAATATGTATATAACTTTTCTGCCTAATATATTATTGTTATACCTTTACTTTCCATGTTCTTGTTAATTATTTGTGCAGACACAACAATTGGTTAATTAGCAAATAATATGCATAGAAATATGACATTTACACATGCAGCTTTCACATGTATTATTACAGATCTATTCTCTATTGAATATTTATATACATATATTACTGCTTTCAAAAAAATTTTTTTTTAATGATTTGGGTGCTATCAGCGAGAATCAAAACCAAAACATTTAGCCCTCCACTCGCGTTCCTTACCATTTCGGCTGTCGATAGATAACAAAGATTACAAATTAAACCGCTTCAAGCTATGAATGAATTTGCGCATATGCAAAAGTAATAAAAATATGTCGGCAAGTTTAAATGCAAAAACGTTTATTCCAACTTGCCGACATATTTTTGCACGCATTATTCATCCATCCAAATAAGACTTTAATCAATATAAACCATCCTTGCTGTATGATTACTATTTCCTGTTGGCTTCAGTGCTCTGTGATCAGTAGTTTAAGCGTTCATCGGTTAAATATGTTCACATAGAAACACATACATGCATCTACTGTATTATATAAATAGATTGAGCTGCTTTAGTTAACGGAGAAACATGATTTTAGGACATGTAAAAATGAGTCGCAAGTTTGTTTAACGACATCAGATGATATAGCTGCGCAAAAAATTTTTTGAGGCTTCTTTTCCGAAAATTTCTTCAATATTTAAAATAAAATTGCTTCACTAGTAAACTCATAAAATTCTAGCATCATTTAATTGGTATTTTGTTCACCTTTTTAGTTTCTCATATTTTTTTTTAATTTTTGAAACATGCTTACTCCATGCAGAAACTTATGACTATGACAAACTCATACACAACTTCACGCACACACACACTATCTCTCCTAATAAGTAAATGAAGGTAAGCAAATATACGCACATTATCTACAATGCCTACTGAACTCATACACGTTCACAAATATCTAAACAAAAACAAGAGAACCCAATCATTGATATAGCCTACCCTTTCGATACTAGATTGCAAGAGAGAGAACATGAAAGAAAAAGTCAAGTTGACTCCCATTTTAATTGGAACACTTGGGAAAATAATGAAAAGCCACCATAAATGACTTAATCAAATTGACGAGACAATTTCTTTTTCGATTTTTCAAAAGCCTTGCCTGTGAGTAATGGCGACACTGTAAAGATATAGATTTAATGTTTTAAGGGAATTGAACTAATGTTAAAAAAATTCAACTAAAAATTCCTAAAGTTGATACTACTATGAAATAACAACACTAACAATAATAACAGTAACAATAATAACAGTAACAATAATAACAGTAACAATAATAACAGTAACAATAATAACAGTAACAATAATAACAGTAACAATAATAATAGTAACAATAATATTAACAACAATAATAGTAACAATAATAATAGTAACAATAATAATAGTAACAATAATAATAATTCCGATAGCAGAGTGCAAAAGAAAGAACAAAAAAAAATACCAAGATCTAAAATGAGAATTAGTTAAACTCTCGAAATGTAAAGAAGTAAAGTTGATTCCCATTGTGATTGGAACGCTTGGGATCATAACAAAAAACCACCATAAATCGCTTAATCAGATTGACAAGACAATTTCTTTTCCAATTTTACAAAAGGCTTGCCTGTTGGGAACAGCGAAAGTGTTAAGGTATAGCTTGAATGTCTAAGCAAAAGCTGAGAAAAAATTAAAACATCAAGTTGAGACAATAACACAATGCCAACAGCTCGAACTGTAAAAAACGTTAAGGTAATTCCCATTCTAATTGAAACGTTTAGGGCCATAGCAAAAAGCCACCATAAATGGCTTAATCAGATTGACAGGACTATTTCGTTTCCAATTTTGCAAAAGGCTTGCCTGTTATGAACGACGATATGTTTCATACAGCTTGAATGTCTAAAGTCAAAGGGATTGACTGATGTTTAAGAAAAAACATCCAACTAAACCTTCCAAAGTTTGGGACTGCTATGGAATAATAATAATAATAATAATAATAATAATAATAATAATAATAATAATAAAGTAATCTATCTGAACGAAGTTGGAGTAGTTCAACTTTCCTCACATTAAGTCTGCATGTTGTCGCGATAAAGAAAAGTATGTCTGGTCTTAAAGATTTCAAGAATACATGTTGAGGACGTATTTTCCAACACTAAAAGTATTCATGAGGGTTTATACTAAGTAAACACACTGAGGGAAATTGCATGATAGTGCACCTGCCCCCCCTCCTTCTGATGAGAGGTAAACACTGTCACTGACAGATACAAACGTAAAACAATTATGGGCCAGGTGTTGCCACAAACATCACAATATGAAAAATACAACATATAAATAATAAGCAACGTGGGACTCAGTAAAAGATCTGGGTGTCATGATCGGCAGGTGCTCCATCGGTGGCCACCATGGGGACCAGCTCGTCATCTTGCGAATATTGACTTCCCTTCTAATTATAGTTCCAAGAATATTACAGACACTGAGCAAGTAAGTATCCCCTCTAAATTCAGGTGCCAAAATAATACCAATGAAATACAGAGCAGCCAAACTAAGCATTAAAAACCAAAATCCGACAATGAAAGAGAATAGACTGGTAATAGAATGCTGTTACAAAAGCCATCCCAAAAAACACGGTTATCGGAAATGGATGAAAGCGTTGTGGGGCATGCCCAGTGAATACCATACACCTGAACAAATTGAAGACCAAGCACAACTTATTTTCAGAAGAGGGTGGATTTCTAATTTAGAACTACTCGAGATGCAACAATGTATAAATGACGGAAAAGACACGTACACGATCCTCACTGGAATCTCGCACATAAAAAATCCACACATAGATGACTAGCAAAATATAATATGGAAGAAATTAAGAGCAGAAACTGAGAAGATGAACAAACTCCTACCATACATTCCCATAGATACAATTCCAGACTTAAACAATTTATATCAAGACAGTAAATATGAAATTTAAAATAGAAAAAACGTAGGGAAAGCAAATAAACCGACAAAATCTGGATGGGAATTAAAGTTGGAAACTCGGAGGAACAAACTTAAATTAAAGCGATAAAAAAAAACGACTAAAAGAAGATGCAACAGTAGAAATGTGACTAGCAGTTTAACAAAAGACGGGAAGAATTGAAGCAAAAGAAGAGAAGTTAAGACGATACAAATACAAAACTGACCAGTGCAAACAAAACAGAAACTTTGAAAGCAATGAAGGCCACTTCTATCAAAATGCGAACGGAGGAAGAACGAGAACAGAACAGCCAGACCCGACAGAAACAAAACTCCAATGGAGCCAGATATGGGAAGAGCGACAGGATCATAATAGAAATTCCGAATGGCTGAAGCGGATGAAAGAGGAGTCGCAGAAAGTCAAAGAAGAGGCAGAGAATGAAATCAGCAATGAAAGCCTCAAGACAACTCTACGAAAAATGGCAAACTGGAGTGCACCAGGTCACGACGGAATGCATATCTATTGGTTTAAAAAAACCACAACACTGCATGAAAGACCAATTCAGAACCTGAAAAATGTATTCAAGTAGTGCAAGTCCCAAAATGGATGATAAAGTAAAACAAAACGACGCAAAAAACAAGAAAAAAACATTCTCAGCAATTACAGGCCTATTACATGTTTATCTACAATGTGGAAAATACTAACAGCACAGCTGAGGGAATATATTTATCATGCTTTTCATAATCGCGGATTACTTTCTGAATAACAGGAAGGATGGCAAAAAAGAGGAACACGTGATTTTTTATACATAAGCGAAAAGATCCTGAAGGAGGTAAAAGACAGAAAAAGGAACCTGACCATGGCGTGGATCGACTACAAGAAAGCGTATAACAGAATTCCGCAAGCATGCATAATTGAATGTACAAAATACCAAGCAAGCTTATGAACTTAATAGAAAATGCAATGAAAACATGGAGACTTGAACTGATAGCTGATGGACAATACATAACGAAGATTAAAATACAAAGAGGGATCTTTTAAGGTGATTCCCTATCATCGCTACCATTCATCGTATCCATGATGCCCCTTAACAACATACTAAAAAATGCCAAGCCGGATACAAGTTCACTAATACAGATTAAAGAATGAACTACCTAATGCACATGGATGACCTGATGTTTGCAAAAACAAAGGAATTCGAGACGCTAATAAACACAACACGAATCTTCAGTCAGAATATCCGAATGGAATTCAGCATGGAAAAGTGTGCGCTCCTGAGCATGAGAAGAGGGAAACTGGAAGCATCGGAAGGTATAATACTACCCAACCAAACGGAGATGAGGGCACTAGGTAACTACAAATATTTGGGCGTTCCGGAAGCAGATACCATCCAAACAGAAATAAAGAGAAAATTGGGAAGGAATACTCCAGAAGAACCAGAAAACTCATTGAAACGAAACTATATAGTAGAAACATAATTAAATGAAAAAACAAAAACAAAAAAGAAAACAAAAAAGAAAAAAAAAGAAAAAAATGGGCAGTGTCACTAGTAAGATACTGTGGACCATATATAGGTTGGGCCAAAAAAAAAGAACTAATGAATCTCGACCAGAAGTACAGAAAAGTTATGACTATGCACAATGCACTACATCCAAAGAATGATACTGTTAACACTGAAAAACTATTAAAACAAGAAAATACATAATTTATATAAAACATATTCGAATGAAACTCTCTACCTAATTTGTCTTATCTTAACATGTAAACACAATTTTTATTTATTGCGGACCATTATCCTCATCTTTTATTAGTTGTTTCACGACGTTTCGGCCAACTATTCCTCTGGTCTTCGTCGGGTGGTAACCGCGACGGATAGGAACTCTGAATCTCCTGACTGCATTCACTGCAATTACTGCCTTCCATAGTTGTTGTCTCATCACGTTTTTTGACCAAGTAAGCCTCTGGCCGGATTTGGGTAGGATTGAAACCGTTATCTTCAGACAATTCTCACCTGGAACCTTGAGATTCAACATCTCTATCAACTGCGCCATGGGCTCTGTGGCGCAGTTGATAGAGATGTTGAATCAGGTGAGAATTGTCTGAAGACAGCGGCTTTAATCCTACCCAAAGCCGGCAAAGGCTTACTTGGCCAAAAAAACGTGGTGATACGACAACAACTACGGAAGGCAGTAATTGCAGTCAGGAGATTCAGAGTTCTTATTCGTCGCGGTTACCACCTGACGAAGACCAGAGGAATAGTTGGCCGAAACATCGTGAAACAGTCCGCAATAAATAAAAAAATAATAAATAATACTCATTTCAATTAAAATAATATGTAGATAAAATTTATAGGATTTTTTTTATCGGCAACATGCTTGTAGGAATCGATTCCACACTTAATAAATAGGGGTTTCACTATTTTCGGGAGCAGGGGATAGTTTTGCCATTTAAAAAGCTGTCTTCACGTTAAAGCTAACCTAGATTATTGGTAGAGAATTAAATTTTAATACATTTTATGTAAATTATGTGTTGAATTCTTTTGTCTTATTATTTCTCGTGTGTTAACTATTATGCACTTTTACCACAATTTAATACCAATAGAACTGGACAAGATGATACACGTTTAGTTATCTATTATCATACTAAAACTGCTTTGATCAAAGTTTGTTCCTCCTGATGCATTTTCCTGTAGATCTTGTTTACACAAATAAGCATTAAAAATTGATTAATATTGAGATTAAAGTTATTTTTTATTTCATTTTAAATAGTTGTAATTTGATCACACATCTTTACCCAAATTTCTTTCTATAACTCTTGTCCTCTCTCGCTCTTATTTTATGTAGTTTCGATCAGGGATTTCCGCATTAATAAACCTTGTATCAGATTTTTTCTGTACTCATGGGGAAGATGTGCAGAGATTTCAAAATGTCAGCGCAACTGCGGCTCAGATTGATGAAAGGCGGTTTCCGATCCGAAATTGTTTATGTAACAGAGTGCAAAAGGGACAAAAGTTAAACTTGCATGCTCACATCAGGCTGTTGAACAATGGCAATATTTATTTTTATTGTGTATGCATGTTTTTCTCTCGTTTTCTTTCATTCTTATCTCTTTCTTATAACTCTGTTTCTCTCTCTTTTTATGAGGGAAGAATTGTAATTGTATCGAACAAAGAGTTTTTCGGCGAGGGCTGTCGACAATTACCGGGGTTAAAATGTTCTTTAATTGTTGAAATAAATAGAATTATATTTTTGTAAAAAAAAAAAAAAAAAAAAAAAAATGTCTTCGTTCGCTATTTCATACAGCATTCAGATTTCAGCAAAGTGGTTTCTACCATCAGTGACGACGACGACGACGAAAACCCTATCTGTAACAAAAACCTAAAGAAGACCCCGAAACAAGACCCATCAGCAGAGATAGCCGACGTAAAATCAACCCTATTTATCTATTCTTGATGTAACAGCAAAGAAACATTCGTATCAACCCTTTTAATTAAAAAAAAAGGATGTGCGCATCGTTTCATTGTGTCTTAAACCCTGGAGGCTTACTAGTTTTTCGTCTATTTGTTTCACCCTTTTATGTTTAATCTCCGGCTCTTATTTATACAGTGTTTATCACTCTCGCATTCACCTCTCTCTCAGCCAGGGACTTTTCCCTCGGAACCAAAGCCGACAGGTTCAACGCCATTTTTGAAATGGCTTTTATCCTATTGACTGCGATATATTGAGGGTCCTGTGTTGTTATAGAGCTGTCAACCCTCGCAGGATTAGCCTTACCTTTCCAAGAAGGGGTTAGTATAATGCAAATCGCCTGAGGCGCACCTAGCGGTGAATGCCATCGGAGCTGGCGAGGCATCTCTTTTTCAGGCCATAATGCTCTGTACCAGGGCACTGGCTCTCCAATTGCACTTTTCGACCCTTGTGACACGTTCCTGTCTAGGGAGGAAGATAAATAATTTTTATTTATCTATCTATTCCCCCTCTCTTTGTCTATTAAGAGTCAAAGGTAACTCACAGAAGATTGGACGCGGAGTTTCTTCTTGAAAATAAACATAAAAACAATTGAGGAATCTATAAAATCACTCATATATAAAAAGTAAATAACAACGCTTCACTACGTTTATTTCATGAATCTATTCTTATTGTCCGATTCTCTCTTATTTGAGGAAAATAAGAATGACCATAAAAAACAGTAAAATAAAAATAGGCTAACAAAGAATTTGTATATCCAAATATATTGAAGGTATTTTTATGCAGTTGGAGTTTATTGTATACAAAAATGGTTGAGATCCGATAACTACGTTATAATTGAGAAGCATTTGAAAGTAAAATAAAATTCAAAACTAATATTTTTTTGTCATAGAAATGTAACGAGTGTGGAAGAGTGTATCGAAATTGGAGGACTAACGCCATTAAAGAAAAGCGAAAAGATTTTTAATGGCGGTCGATTTTAAAGAAGGATCTGCGGTTTTCACGAAACAATCCTTCGAATAATATGCATATTAACGTTTGTGCAAATTTAACGTTACTGGCACAAACAAACAAACAAACGGAAATCCGATGGCAGATTTTTTTTTTAACAAAACGTTTTTATTACCGTTACTTTTATCACCACCTAAAAAAACTATCGCTTTCACCCGTCCATTTAACCTGAACGCGTTTCTCTTTCTTCAGACCGCATGCTGGGCCAAGCTGGCCCATTCTCGTTTTCGACTCCACACCTTCATTCGCTTGGACGCCCACTTTGCTTTTGCCCCGAGCACGTGGTGTATTTTTTCTTTTTTCTGACTACCGCACACTTCTCAATTTACATATGCATGTTTTTCCGCTACTGCCGCTGTTGATCTCTTCGCAAGCCAGCAATTCTTCACAGCTGCTGATACTTTCACACGCGTTCATATGCACTAGGTTACACAAATATTATCTTCCACACACATGAAAAAAAATGAAACCATACGATTACCAAAACTTATTGAAAAAATAACAGCCATTTAATAAAAGCATTAATCTCAATAAAATTGTCATTTTTGATTACCACTAAAAGCGTAATAGTATTGTCATTTAAGATAAACGCGAACATTGACAAGATTGTCATCTTAGATAAACACTAAGATTAATAGCTATGTCATTTTAGATAAACGCTAAGCTTAATATGAGGTTGAAAAGAAAGTAATATCATTTTTGTCCAACACATTTATTTCAGCTGAAACATTCACATTACGGCATTTTTAATCTTTATAATAATTTCCCTCATGTTTTTACTTCTGCCCAACAACCAACTAGCTGCTTAATGCTTTCTTTAAAAGATTTCTTTAATTTTTTAGAGGAAAACAAATTCAGGTCATTTTTAGTGAGTCCTCATTTTCATAAATTTGATTACTCATATGATTCTGCAAGGACCGAAAAATATAGTAGTAAGATGGTGAATAAGACAAACGAGGCAAAACTTCCAAATCAAAACTCATGACTCTTGCGATGTGAGGTCTCGCGTTATCATGGTAAAGCACTATACCATCCATGTTGAATAGCGCTGGCCGTTTTTTGTTTTTGCTAGAGCAGTTCTTAGATCATCCAGCCGCGAACAATATTTTACTGCTGTGAACGCTCTAGAAACTTATCAGGAATCAGTCCTCTCATGCTCTACCATAAAGAGAGCAGAACTTCTTTGGGTGTAATCCTTGTTTTGGAACATGCTGTGGATTTTGGTGTGGATCTAACCATTCATTGTCTTTTGTGTTAAGTATTCTTGTAAAGAACCCCGTTTTCATTTCCAGGCAGAATTCCTGGCAAAAATGGTTCTCGACGATTCTTAGAAGGCAAAGATATGCAAACAGTCAATCCTTGATTTCGTTGAGAATCAGCCAAATCGTGAAATACCCCCAGTGTCCAAGTTTTCAATTTTTTCCTAACTCGTGAAGGCATGAAACGATTGTGACCTGGGTTGTATTGAATTGTTGAGCTAATTCTCTGCTGGTTTACTTTGGATTGACCTCCACAGCATGTTTAATGGAATCTTCAATTGATTTTGGCCTTCATGAACGTCGTCGATTTGACACGTTAAAGTTTCCAGAAGAACATTTTTCGAACAACCGTTAACATTTTCGATCATTCAGAACTAATTAATTGTAAACAGTTGAAATATTCCTTGTAGCTGCTGCAGCTTTGTTTCCTTTTTTGAATTCATAGCGGATGCAATGTTTCAGATGAAACTATTTTGACGGTTAAGGCGCATTCAGTTAATATTTTTTCCACTAATTATTATACCAAGAGGGATAATAGAGGACAAATTCACAAAAAATTCTAGCACTGTGTGCATCTTAGGAGGCTTCAAAGTTATAAGGTAAAAGTGCGACATTACTTTCTTTCCAGCCTAATAGTCATTTTAAATAAACACTAAGTTTAAGAGAATTATTATTTTAGATAAACACTAATCTGAATAGTAATGTCATTTCAAATTTTAAATGAACATTAAGTCTAACAGAATCATCATTTTACACAAGAAATAAGCTTAATAGCATTGTCATTAAAAAAAAACACTATTTTGATAGTGTCTGTCTTAAATGACAATGCTAAGTTAATAGCATTGTCATTTAAGACAGACACTAAGTTAATAGCATTGTCAGTTTAAATAAACACTAACTATAACTACATTAATATTTTAAATAAACACTAACCATAACTACATTAATATTTTAAATAAACACTAACCATAACTACATTAATATTTTAAATAAACACTAACCATAACTACATTAATATTTTAAATAAACACTAACCATAACTACATTAATATTTTAAATAAACACTAACCATAACTACATTAATATTTTAAATAAACACTAACCATAACTACATTAATATTTTAAATAAACACTAACCATAACTACATTACTATTTTAAATAAACACTAACCATAACTACATTAATATTTTGACTAAACAGTAATCTTAATAGCATTGTGATTTAAGATAAGTACTAATCTTAACAGCGTTGATATTTTAAATAAACACTAATCTTAATAACATTACCATGTTAGAATAACTCTTATCTTAATAGCTTTGTCATTTTAAATAAACACTAATCTTAATCGTGTTTATATAAAATAGCAATGCTAAGTAAAATGATATGAACAGCACGTGAACTGGCGTCACTAAAGTAAACTATGTAGAGACTTTAATCAGTTGAGAATTACTGTTTTTTTTAAATCGAATTTTGATGCCGTTCACTTTTTAAAATATTCTGTTGAATTCAGTTTATTTTAATATAATTTTAATATACATCTAACGCTACAATTTTTAATAAAAAAATAATTTTTTTATTGCTTTTTTTTATTTATATCATTAGCTGACAGTGACAATCATTTTTTCGGGTGAAGAAAGAGACAATTTTCAGAATATTATTTTACCATACACCGACTTCTTATGTTAAAAGAAATATTATTTGCATTAATTATACAAACATATTAAGTTAACGAGACATTTCTACGGGTCCCAACAGATTATCATGCATAATAGAAATAAGCAAATAAAACATGTTTATAGCAATTCGATGCCTTCGTTTAGTTTCAAAAGACAATGGATACCCCTGGTATAGTAGTTGCCTGTGTAATTCTAAGGCAAAGGTTGCGCAATCCCAAACCACACATCTGAATCGGCACTGCTCGAGTCCAATTGAAGTCTGGAAGCAATACAGAGATAAGCGGAGATCACATACAGTACCTGCTATTCCCAAATCGTCACCCACTTTAGCACTGGTCAGGTTCAGCGTTGCTTAACTTAAGTGATCTGACTAAAATCGGTATGTCAACGTGATTACGCCATACATAATTATAGCAATGCCTCCTGTCTTAAAGGGATCATCATTTCTAGGTTACAAAAGTATGTAATAATCACCACAATTTTTTAACATATCATTATCTTCCTTATGCCAAAATATAATTAGAAATAGAAGTAATCTATATAAGTTCATCATTCTTACTTTTTCCCATGTTGCAACTCGATAAGGCAATTTGTCCCTTGTGTATTGCTATTATCGTTTAGTTCTTCCTGGTGTTGGGTTCACATAAGTTAATAAATGATAAGATGAGACCTTGAATAAGTATATCTCTGTTATAATAATTACTAGACACATAAAATTTGTAAAATTTAACGGTTGAACAGACCAGACAAGTGCAATATATATATATATATATATATATATATATATATATATTATTGCTAGCAGGGGGAGTCGAACTTGGCCAAGATTGAATGATGATCAACGAATGTTTCACACTAACATATCTTGATTGTTATCGAAATCGGTGAAATCGTCAATTTTTCAATCACATTAATTGATTGATCTCTCTAGTTGAGGACTCATTGCGATACATATGGAGAAAGCCTCACATGCTTCCCACTAGTGATGTAGTCCACACTACATTGTAGTCTGCATTGCAGTGTAGAGAACCTTCTGTTGATTTTATAAAAGTATTTTTATATATAATGACCTGAATTAAAATCAAGTATCATGCTTGAATTGTGTTCTAAACAATCATTTGGAACGCACCTTTGTTATATCAAAGAACCTACCGTTGGCTTTATATGCCTAGCCTTACTGCTTATGTGGTTATAATGATTTAAATTTAAGTTTAAAATGAAAAAAGTCCAACATCAAGCTTCATTTGTGCTTTAAACAGAAACACGCCCCTGTTATATCTAATGATATCTACTGTTGATTTTATATACCGTGCCTTTCTGCTTGTACGTTAATAAAACTTCTCAAATGTGCTTGTGATGTTAGGCTGTGTAAGGTGTTAACTTTAGTCAAATTGCTTGTTCCTTCTTTTATCAGATCCTTTCGATTATCGATACTTATCTGAGACATTCCGATGCAAAACCTAAGAAAACTAGCAGGCACATGAAGTATCTTTGTGTGTAATTTCATAAAAATTAGCCCAGCTGTGATCGAGTCTATAGGGAACGAACTCACACACGCAAAGTTCATTATATATATATATATATATATATAGGTTGACAAGAATGTTCTTGCGGTTTTTAACTTTTAAATTCAAATACACATCTTTCTGCTTAAACAAAAATTATTGATCAAAATAAGCCCCATCAGAATGAAAACCCTTTTCTTAACGCAAAACAAGTGTATTTATGCAAGTAACTTAAAAATCATGTGTTCTGGTGGCGATAAAGTCACTAAAGGCGTTTTTGTATCGTTTAGATTTTTTGAAGCATATTTCATGCAGAAGGTTGTCGGGATGCTTGTAAAAGTGGTAGTCGGTAGCTGAGAAGGCTGGAGAGTATGGCAGATGAGGCAGAGTTTCGTAACCCAATTTGTTCAACTTCTGTTGAGGTCGGTTTAACAACGTGCAGTCTGGCATTGTAGTGGAGGAGAATTGGGCCTTTTCTGGTGACTTATGTTGGGTGTTGTTGTCGAAGTTTCTGATGCATTTCATCCATTTGTTGACAGTACTTCTTCGCCGTAATGGTTTTGCCTGCATTCAAAAAACTAGTGGATGAGACCGGACGCAGGGCACCAAATAGTCAGTTTTTTGGTGCAACTCTGGCATCGGGAAGTGTCGTAGAGCTTCACTGGCGTCTAACTGTCGCCATAAAGAACCTACTTTGCATCGCAAGTCACAATCCGATTGAAAAACAGGTCGTTCTTGTTGCGGAAAAGGGAAGATGACACTTCATAATGGCGTTTCATTTGGTTGTCGTTCAATTCATGAGACACCCATTTATCAAGTGTTTTATCTTTCCAATCTCTCTCAAGTGGCTGAAATTCGCCATATCCGTTACGTCCAATTCAGAAGCAAGTTCTCGAACAAGTGCGTGTAGATTGGCTTCGATTAAGGCTCTTAATTGATTGTTGTCATCATCAGATGGCAAACCACTACGCTCATCTTCAAGATTCTTGTCGCTGCCAGGAAATTTCTTAAATGACTTGTGTGTTTATTAGTAGTTCCGAGCTGATATCGCAAGTTGTTTCAGCAACTTTTTGACCTAGCTTGAATTGAAACGAGAAAATTGTGCGAATTTACTTCTTTTCATCTTTTATTCAATGTTCTAAAACTAAGGTATAACTTTTTAAAACGATTGTAACGCAAACAAGTAGATAGAGCGAAAAACGCTCTTGAAAATTATATATAAAGTAAAGATATTACAACAAAAACTTTAAAAAATACATCATTTGAAATCAAAATTTAAAATTCCGCAAAAACTCGCTTCTCAACTCAATATATAGTCTTGGAAATATCTTTTAAACCATTGAAGCTATATATAAAAATTTTTTTTTATTTAAGAATTTTTGTCAGCAATTCAATTATTCTGCATCGCTGAATTGTTTTACTTACATGAACTAACAATAGTACCAATATTCTTAAAAGGATCATCAGTTGTTTACCAAAAACAAAATAGTATATTAAATCATGGATCCCCAGCAGTGTTGATCAACAACATCCGTCTTAATATATATGTATTAGTGATAGGACGATTCCAATATTTTTCGATATAATTACCGATTTTGATTCTTTATAAATTTTAAAATATTTAACTGTAGAGTTGTTATTTTTTTATCAATTACCGTAAAAATATGTTAAATGTGTTGTTTCTCAAAAGTGATAAATAGATTTTAGTTTTACTAAATAAATATTTATTATTTTATTATTACCAGCAGTTAAATATTTTGTTTAAAAAATAAAATAAAGACGATAAAGAATCTTTTACGGCATCAGAAAATAGACGCAAATTTTCCTGATTCCGATACCGTTTCTGATTTTTCCGATTCTCGATTCCGATTAATCATTCCAACACTAATGTATATAATATTAATAAACATATTTATTTATTAAAATTCTAATTTTCGAATCGTAAAAATCCTTCATCAGGAAAATCCCCCCCTCCCCAAATATTTCTCTTTTCTTTCGATTCATATTGATAGTAAAATCTGGCACATCCTCAAAGATAAAAGTTGTATTAGGTGGGGGTAAATTAGAAAATGCTCTCATCAAATAACAATAAAAATTATAATAATAATTATAATAATAATTATCATCATCATCAGTCGAGATAGAACTCACTACATCCTTCCAGTATTCCCTATCTGTCATAGCACCTAAAAGATCTTCCTTGGAGATGAATGCATCTCGTTGTATCCTATCTGGAAAAGTTAACACGTGATCGATTGTGAGATGATGGGTGCCTACAAATGATGAAACAAGTTCATCTGTGGCACGTGCACAATGCCCAGCAAACTGAACACGTCTTTTGCAAACTGAGGTTGATACTCTCGGTAAGTCTCCATATAGGATTTCTAGAGTTGGATAGTCTCACCATAAGAGATTGAGTACTCTTCTCAAAAGACGTGTGTAACATCCATCCGAACGACGCTGTTGTTTTGCTGAAAGAATTTGTTTCAGATCCATAGAGTAAGATTAGCTCAGTAAGTACACGGAAAACTTGGATTTAAAATTTCCGAGCAAGATTGGATTTCCAAATCTTATCCATTTTTTTTTTTACAATCAGTCCATACCATGCCCTTTCTAATGTTAAAGTCTTTCTCAGAGTTCCTGATGTGTAATCCTAGATACTTATAGTCTTCAACACATTTGAGGATGTTATATGTGAGAGTTTTAATTTCGTGATTGTTGCAAATGTTAATTGGCACACACTCAGTCTTGGTAGCATTCAGGTGGAGCCCTGTACAGTTTTCTGCTGATTCAAGTGAAGATAGGAATACCTGGGCGCTAATGACAACAGCGGAATGTCATCAGCAAAATCAGCATCGGTGATGTAAAGTGCAGGATTACGAGAAATTCAAATGAGTTCGGTGCAACAAGCATTATATGCACAGATGATGGTTACTTCCATATTAAGACTAAAATTGTCTCCCTTTCTGTACAAAATGGTTAATTATTGTCTGATTTATGTCTTTAATTATCGTAATTATTTAGGCGCTTTAATTCAATCTGTGGTTTCATATTCCTGTTCTCTACCCGTGGAAATATATGTACATCATTCTATCGTAACATTTTTTTTAAATATACAATCCTGCCGTTATACTGCATTATTTTGATAGAAATACATACAAAGGTTTTCGTTTGTTAACTTTATTCCATATTGAAAGGAATACTATCACGAGTTCTACTTTAAAGAACTCCACAAAATAGAACTATCAAAAATACATTTTTCAAAATATAAAACAAACTTCGAAACTTGGGACACAAAACATCAAAATTCATATAAAGTCTGCTTGATCTTAAATGACTATAAAAAGGTTGATAGGTGGCTAAGCCAAAACAAACGTACACACCTTTTTCTTTCTTTCTGTCTCTCTTCCATCTTTCTTTCTCTCTCTATTTATATAAGTGAAAGTGTGTATGTGCGTGTACATTTCTCTTCGCAATAACTGCCAATTTTTAGTCTACATAGTCGAAATTTGATATACGGTGTACTGAGACTTGTAAAAATCAATGTGATCGGTTTTCGGTAAGAAATTTGGCGATTAAGGGGTCAAAGTTCAAAGATTCGACCTTTGAGAACTCTACAAAACTCCTCCAACAATTTTATGTCTTAATACTTAAAATTTTAGATATAAGTTCCTTGGACAGGGATCTAACTTAATAACATGATTTGAGCCCAAAACTATAAATTTTAAGGGGTCATAATAGGGATCAAAGTTTAAAAGATTTACTACTTTTT
>NC_136500.1:33093469-33145232 GCF_053919585.1 Euprymna scolopes
ATATATATATATATAACTGTATATATATAACTATATATATATATATAACTATATATATATATATATATAACTATATATATATATATATATAACTATATAACTATATATATAACTATATAACTATATATATAACTATATAACTATATATATAACTATATATATATAACTATATATATATATAACTATATATATATAACTATATATATAACTATATATATATATAACTATATATATATAACTATATATATATAACTATATATATATATAACTATATATATATAACTATATATATATAACTATATATATATAACTATATATATATAACTATATATATATAACTATATATATAACTATATATATATATAACTATATATATATAACTATATATATATAACTATATATATATAACTATATATATAACTATATATATATAACTATATATATAACTATATATATAACTATATATATATAACTATATATATAACTATATATATATATAACTATATATATATATATAACTGTGTGTGATTGTGTATTTTCTTAAATATCAAGCTAAAATAATGGTGAATTCTTTTGGATTGAAGAAGGGAGAGAGAGAGAGAGAGAGAGAGAGAGATCGTTGCTGAATAGGGCACGTCAACCATGACGCTTGAGAGGTAAAGGGAATCTCATCAAATCAGGTTCCAAACCCGATATATGAGAAACAGAGAAAGAAAGAATAACAGTATAAGAAAGACACAAATAAACGAAACGACAGAAAGAGAAGCTGCTAAATAAAGAAAGGACAAGGAAAAAGCAGAGAAAAAGAAAAAGCGAAATCAAAAGAGAAAGAGATAAAGAGAAAGTCAAAGTTCTGCATCAAACAAACCCAAAGTTTTAATAGATCAATTTATCTTTCTTAATTTGGGGAGATTTGTGTTGTTTTTCTTTGTTTTCCTTTGAGCGTAAGGAAACCATGAACAATTGGAATCTGAAGTAAAGAAACTGACTGAGCTCAAGTTGTAAACCTCTGGAATTCATTCATCATAGAAGTCTACTTAAACACTTTAAGTCACAGAAATCGCCATGATTAAAGAGCCAACATGCGTCGTTTTTCTTTTTTTACCTCTCAATTCTTAGCCGTCATTGATCACGATCTGTTCTCGCATGGTGGGAAAATATATTGACACAATCTTCTCTAGCCAAAATAGTAATATCTACTCTACATAAACCAATACATAACAGTACTAAGTTATAGTCGTAATTATATTATTGTTTTATTGTCATATAGAAATACCCTTTCTGTAAGATTCTTAAAGGTATTAATCGATACTTAGGTAAGTGACCGTTTGAGTATCCCAATGTCGAAAGTTTAGAAGTAAAAGTTTAGAAATAAAAGTTGTTGTAGTGCGCTTGAGAAAAAATATAAAATCAACTCTACTTCTCTTTTCCTTCCTGTCCTTCTTCCTCGCCATCATCGATACGATAAACTAGACTCAAATTAGGGTAACTAGTCTCGGAGAAAAAACAACTTCGAAATAATACTGGACTTTCTGCACTAATTCCAGCAGTGCTTTCACGAAAGGAATCGAAAGTGGTACATTAACGACCAAAGAGTGCGGCATGACTGGGTCACATATGTCGCTAAGAGAGTAATGCTAATATTGATGATCTTTGATTGTACAATAAATATTAATTCCAGCATTATAATTAAAAGTCTGCAATGAAACAAACTAGGTGAAAGAAGACGAAATGATTTCAACAATAATATTAATAATAATTCACTAATACAGAAGAAAAATGAATCATCTAATGTATATGGACGACCTGAAACGTTTCACGAGAAATAAAAAGGAATTAAGGACGCTAATAAATACAACCAAAATCTTCAGTCAAGATATCCGAATAGTATTCGGAATAGAAGTGTGCGCACTACTGATTACGAGAAGGGAAAAACAGAGGCAATGGAAAGTATGGAACTACAAAACCAAGGTGAAGATGAGGACACTAGACGAACATGACAATTATAAATATTTAGGGGTTCTAGAAGTAACCGAAATAAAAGAGACAATTATAAAGGGAATGCCTCAGAACAAGAAAACTCTTGGAAACTAAATTATATAGTAGGAACCTAATTTAAGGCATAAACACATGGGCAGTATCACTAATAAGATATTCTGGACCGTTCATATGTTAGACCAAAGAAGAACTGAAACATCTCGATCGGAAGACCAGAAAACTTATGACTATGCACAATGTATTACACCCAAAAAATGATGATGACCGACTATGTGAACTGAAAAGATGCAGGAAGAAGGCTGGTTAGTATAAAAGGCTGTGTGAACGGCACAAAAATAGAAATAGAAAAATATATAACGTAGAACACAGAAAGAATAACCATGCAGCAAAAGTCACTAAAAAATGAAGATGAAGAAAACGGTGACGCAAAGGATAAGATGAGAAAAGAAAAATGTGAACTACTACACTTATCTTTCATAAGGATAACAAACGATGAAACTCACGAAAACACTTGGACATGGCTGTGAGAAGAGCACATAAAGAGAAACTTAATAGCTAATAAAAGCCGCACCAGATAACGCGATTAGAAACAGCCATATCAATGCAAGGGTCGACAGGACAGAAGAAAACAGTAAATGTAGACTCTATAGACAGAGATAAAATGATGAATCACATCAGTGAATGCAGCACAGTAAACCAAAAAGAATATAAGAATAGACATTGTGCGAAAGGTAGTACACTGGGAATTATGCAAACAACTGCATCTTGAACACATAGACAAACGATACAAGCACGAACCGATAACAGAACTTGAAAACGGAAATCACTAGATCATGTAGGACATAAACATACAAACAGATAAACCCATCCAAGCAAAACAAAAACCGACCCCCCCCCCAAAAAAAAACAGATGTCATAATTAACAAGGAAAAATCCTGCGAAATTGTAGATTTCGCTGTTCTTGCAGACCACATTGTGAATATGAAGGAGACAGAAGTGTGGCAAATGCACGAAACTGGCCAGAGATAACATCAATAGATAGAGCACTAGGAATAATCCCCAAAATTAAAAAAAAAAATCAAAAAAAGAATGTAAGATCGGAATCAGCGAATGGCTGACAAGGTACAACGGTTAAAAATAATGAAAACGGTTGAAATATTAAGGAAAACCATTGAATATTGAGACTAATACACATGATCTACAGACGATAGCCGGACAGGTAAAAACCGTTGCAGAAACGATACACAAAGAAATACTACACGACACGAAAAGAGAATTAGAAAAATACAAAACGCAGAACTCAAGAAAACTGAAAACTGCAATTCTAGATAAAAATCAAATGCATTACATGCGTAAAGTAATAATAAAAAAAAGTAACGAAGCCCAACAGCGACTTGCTTTCTAAACGATGTCATTCGCTGTAATGAGAAGTGAAATAATTATCTTCAAAACCAAAAATGAATATTTACATTATCTACATATGTTAATATGAATGTAAACGTCCATCTTGGAGTAAATAACTTCCATTTACAATTCCTATTATGTGTGTGTCTCGTGTAGGAATGAAAACAATATTTTGATTGACGAAAACTTACTATTCATGTATTAGAGAAACGCTCTGCATTCAGATTCAGTAATACGTTACTCGACCTCTTTCAAAATGCCATTTGCGTATGTTAAAAAAATATTCGCAATCAATTATTTTTATGCACTTAAATGTTACAGACAGGTTACTGTTCTGTGCCAAATTTATCTAAAGATATCCGAATTAAAATATATGAAAGGAAAATAAATATAATAAAATTGTATTAAAATATGATTATGTATGTCAAGGGTGTGAGTTCCATAGAGAAATGTTGATTTAATTTGAATAAAGTACACATCAAGATCGCTTGAAAGCCAAATCACAACGTAATATTAGGAAAATAAACACATTATTACTTGTTTGAAATGTATAACAAATATATTTCGACCTAAACTCCATCCTCAGTATGTTGCTTTCTTTTTGTCCTTTTTTATTTTCTTCTTTCTTGCCATGTTGTAAGGTTGGAGAAAGAAAAGTCTGTTTGTAAAGAACCGCACGTTGGATCTTATTCAAAATAAATCGTTTCTAAATGGAACTCACACGTTAGTTTCGCGTTGCCTACGCACGGTTTCAACATTTCATAATACAACCGCTGAGATACAACGCGCGGCTCTTTACAAACAGACTTATTTCTCCAACTTTATACTATGGCAAGAAATAAAAAAGAAAGAAAGCAACATACTGGGGATGGAGTTTAGCTCCGAAATATATTTATGTTATAAGTTTCAAACAAGTAAAATATTTGTTTATTTTCCTAACATTATGTTGTGAGTTGGCTTTCAAGCGAACTTAATGCGTATTTTATTTTATACGATTATGTATCTATGTACTATTATATATTTATATATTTTTATATATACGGCATAATAACGTTGACATACCGGTTCTCGCTAGATCACCGAAGTTAAGCAACGCTGAACCTGGCTAGTACCAAGTGAACGACGATTTGGGAAGTCTAGGCGCTGTATGTGTTCTCCGTTTATCTCGACATTGGTTTCAGTCGTCCTGAACTTCCACTTTCCACGTATTTAACAACGCAGACTCAGAAGAGGTGCCGCTGGAGATTGTGCAACTCTTGCCAAAAAATTCCCCAGGCAGGCACTCTTACACTTAGTAGATAGTAGCTTCCTTCAGTCGTGACAGACTATGGATACTATTATATAAAAGGTCCTGTGTGTGTGTGCGTGTGTGTGCGTGTGTGTGTGTGTATGAGAGAGAGAGAGAGAGAGAGAGAGAGAGAGAGAGAGAGAGAGAGAGAGAGAGAGAGAGAGATCCTATGGACTACAAAACGGCTGGGCCGATTTTTATGAAATTTCAAACATAATTTTTTATGTGCCTGGCAGTGTTTTAACCATAACTTCTAAATAGCCAACTCTAAGCTCGAACTAGTTTTAACATTTAACAACCGCTAGGTATATTATAAATTGAAACAGTAAAGAATAAGCAATGTTATATAACAAACTTAGACTAAATCTATAATATATTTATTTGAATCTACGAATAATTATACGATATATATATATATTTCTGTAAAAATGTCTTTTCTTATATATACCAATCCTTATTTAAGAAGGTCAATGTAATTACAGAGCAATATAGTGAATAAATGACAAAAACCTATATTCCAAAATTCATGATGTTGACCAGCTTATTTCTTTAATTCAGTTGACATTTAACATTTTTTGACAGTGACTGTTACGTAGTGCAAAATCAATCACTTAATTATTATATCAATCAGTGAATCTGCCCTAAACTCATCAGAAGAAATAGCAACAATCAATCCGTCAAAGGGAAATAAAGTGTGATTTGACAATATTAAAATCCAAACATTGGAAGAGAAGCTGCAAATACCTTTAATATGGTTCTATTACGCCATTTTAAAATTTTGATAATATAATTTAATAATTTTATGATTATATTGATTAATATAATTAACTGATTTTGTGCTACTAAACAGATATTGTCAAGAATTGTAAATGTCAACTGAATTAAAGAAATAAATTATAAGATAGTCAACATCATGAATTTTGGAATATATATTTGTATCATTTATTCACTATATATATATACTATACCTCCCAACTAAGCCTTAAAATATATACTACATACATTTAAGGCTATGATAAACACCCTATACACCTTTCTACATTACACTATATAATACGCTCCTCCTTTATTCAGAATTCGATAAAACTCCCAACATCTATAATTTTAATTGATCTATTTCGTTCCTAATGAATCCCACGCTAGACGTCGCATTTCCACTATGTTACCAATCATCTTCTCTACTCTTCTGATTAGAAGCATTAGGCTTCGAAATACTTTGGCATAAAGAGTCCCTTCTATCCCACAACTAATTGTTTGTATTCCCTTACTGAATAAATGAACCAATCTATATTTACCAAAATATAGTTTTTGGAACTTCATTTCCCATTCCTATTGTTCTTGTATATATATATATATATATATGTATATATATATATATATATATATATATATATATATATATATATATATATATATATATATGTGGATACCTTCAGATCGGTTGTTACACGAATAAGCAGTATAATTATCAATAAAACGAATTATCAATTATCATGGATACCGTAGTATCTAACCCTATATATTCTCCTATTACCTTCTATCTTTATTATTATCGGAATTATAACAAATAGTTATATCTAAGCATCCGTTCAGTCTCAAAAGACAAATGATGCCCCCTGTATGGGCAGCTGCGCAGTAATTGTGTGGCAGGGGTTGCGCAATTTCCAACCACACCTCTCATTAATCGACACTGTTTGAGTCCAGTGGCAAGGACAAGCTCAAGACGACTGGAAACAATGCCGAGATAAGCAGAGAGCACATACAGCACCTGGAATCCCAAACGGTCATCCATTTTGTACTGACTAGGTTCAACGTTGCTTAACTTCGGTGATCCCGCGGGAACCGGTGCGTCCACGTGATTATGCCGTACCAAACATGGGAGTTTAGTAATTATATACATTTTGAGGGTTTCCATTATTATTATTATTATTACTATTATTACTAATACAACTTTTAAAACTCCAAGTAGCAAATAAAAATAAAAAAATAAAAATAAATTAAATATACTGATGATATATATGTGATTGAGTATGGGTGGAGTAGACGGTGATGGAAGGTGGATAACGTAGAAATGGAGGTTTTAAATCATCTATATATCTATAAAAGCGAACGTGTCTGTCTGTCTGTCTGTGTGTGTATATTTCCCTACGCAATAACTTAATTTTAAGTCTACAGGCTCGAAATTTGATATACAGGGTACTAAGATTTGGAAAAATCGATATGATCGGTTTTCGACCAGAAATTTGGCGATTAAGAGGTCAAAGTTCAACGATTTGACCTTTCAGAACTCTACCAAACTCCTCCGAGAATTTTCAGTCTAAACACTTGAAATTTTAGATGTAGGTTCATTGGACATGAATCTAACTTAATAACTTGATTTGAACCCAAAACAATAAATGTTAAGGGTCATAATAGTGGTAAAAGTTAAAAAAATTGACCACTTGTTTTTTTGTTTAACATACACCTCCAAATACCCGATCAACGCCGGGCACCCATGCTAGTCACCAAGAAAAGTAATTATGAATTTCCCTTTTTTCCTTTCTTTCTCTGTCCCTTTTTTCTCTTCTTTTCTCCTCGCCTTTCCTTACGTCTCTTCCCTTTCTTCCCTATCTCTTTATAGATCTATGTGGAGTTGATAGTGGTAAAGCAGGCAGAAGGGAACATAAGTTTTATACTTTCTGACTGGGTCAATGTCGGGTCATATTAAAAGCATTTTATAACGGAATGATTCTGGTTAAATCTAAAACCTTTTTCGTATAGAAATTCCAAAGAGTTCGTTAAATTCACACTCCCCTGCTAATTAACTATACGCACTAATATGTTTAGAATTCATACCGTTTCTTTCTAGTCTTTCACTATCTCTAAATCGTTTTTTAACCCCTTCATCATTTGTACTTTATTATATACTTCCTAACACAGACTCTATTACAGTTTTGTTTGCATACAACAAAATCGTATTCCTTGTTCCTACTTGTAACAACATTTACCGAAACCTTCTGATATTTACTTCCGGTTACATAGATGACCTGATATTTTCATTGCAAATTTTGCTTTCATATAAGATGTATCGCCTGAAGAAGTCTCTAGTTACTAAACCTAGCTGGTCGAAACATGCTCCTGACTGTAGTAACGCATTACCGCTTACGTAGAAACAAAAAGTATACCTTGCTCTACTTCGGTATTGAGCACTCTTGCATTAACCTCGTTATACTTCATTGGTTACTTTACCTCTGGAAAATAACAACCTCGAAGTATATATATATATATATGCGTATATATATATTTGTGTGTGTGTATATATATATATATATATGCGTATATATATTTGTGCATATAATTATACTAAATCTGATTGTTATCTTTAACAATGTTTGTTTAAATAAAAAAAAATACTGCTTTGACACACACACACACACACACACACACACACACACACACACATACACGCACACCTAATACAAATATTTGAAAAATAGAACAAACGATATATTCCCGTTCTACTTTAAATAAAACGAAATATATGAATCAAGTCGAAATATAATGAGAGGAAAAAGCTAAAAAAAGAATCATAACACATCACATGTTGTTTTCTTCTATTATGATTTATGAGCTCAATATATCGCTCATGGTCTTCCCAGTTCCACTGTTTAATCCGTAAAACATGAAATCGTTTGCAAATTCTAAAATAAATAAATAAAAATAAGAGAAAAATAAAAGAAAAATAAAAGAAAAATAATAAAAAAGCGATTAACTTTTCTTAGATTAAAAAAAAAAACATTGTATAATAAAATTGAATTATTGATAATTTATGAGATCTTACGTCGTTTGGCTTCTCGCTGTTTGAAGAAAAAAAAATGCTTTTTTTCATTATGACCGCCAAATCTTTTGTTAATGCAACAAAAGAAAAGCCCATCCAAATGTAACGAAGCCAGTCGCATTGTTTCATACATAAGAATATTTCTAAATCAATCAAATTTCGATGCCAATTCTCCAATAAGGGCTAAATTTCTTCTAAAAAACAATGTAGAATTCTCACTTGTATGAATCTTTTCTATTCCCGTTCCATTTTTCATTTCTATTGTTTATCGTAAACACGGTGAGATGACGGTAGACCATAAAGAGACATTGCTAATAATATAGAATAATCTAAAGCGATCGTTCGTCTCGATCATACATTTCTTAAGTAAAGAAGTAATAATAATTTCATATAAATTATCAATAATTCAATTTTATTATACTATTTTTTTTTTAATCTAAGAAAAATTAATCGCTTTTTTTCTTTTCTTTTTATTCATTTATTTTAGAATTTGCAAATGATTTCATGTTTTACGGATTAAACAGTGGAACTGGGAAGATCATGAGCGATATATTGAGCTCATAAATCATAACAGAAGAAAACAAAATGTATTATGATTCTTTTTTAGCTTTTTCCTCTCATTATATTTCGACTTGATTTTCTACTTCTGGAGTAAATCCCCTCCAAATAAATGGTTGAACAAAACTCAGCGAACGTCTGATTGTGTTATTCCATTCTGAAAGCAGTTTTATTCACTAACTAGCTTGGGTTCCCGGCGTTGCCCGGATGTTTGTTGAACAACAACAAAAAAAAAGGTGGTAGTAGGCAGCTAGGTTCGAACCCGTACCGCGAAGTAGGAAAAGAACGTGAAAACAGAAACAACGTGACGTCTTTGCCGTTACGTCCATGGCAAAACTGGAAAGGGCGAAGGTTCATATTAAAGCTAGTCAATCGAAAAGAGGGGATGATTTGAAAAAATCGGCGAAAAAAGCGACCCCTCCTTGTAAAAAAGTGTTTAGTTAAGAGTGAAGGAATTAGTGTTTTTAGCTAATTCTTCGATATTTGTCGTCCGAAGAGTAGAGCTTCAAAACGATACCGATCACGTGAAAATTCGTCGCCTCTGGTTTTAGGCATATATACATATAAACAAACATACATACATGCATGCATTTAAACAGACAGGTAAGATTTATATTCTTCTCATTCTCGTCCCGATTATCATTTCTAGTGTTATCGGAAACAGGGTAAGATAACGGTGGTAAAATATAGACCGAGATATTTTAGATAAAATTATACGAAAATGTTTCTTTATGACAAACTAAATCAGGAATGAAATAGAATGATTCAGTAATCAATTTTAGTTTTGAAACATCATTACTACGGATTAACCCATTATAATTAATAGTCATTTGTTATATATGAGAACTCCTACGTCAGTGGCGATAAAGTTAGCTAGTGTGTATTTTGTTAAGGGTCACAGTAAGCGCATGCTAATAACTCAGATCTGTGAAACAAAATCGTTCCCAGGGTTGAGTGAAAGATCGATGACAAGAATGGGGTAGAGATCAAACGGAGTAGATAAAACAGAGTCGAACAATATAAAGATATGACGAATGACGTCATCTTTTCAAGCGAGAGAAATCTAAGATTATCAGATCAGTTCTCTCCAAGAAGCCATGCTCATGAGACACTGCTAATAATGTAGAATAATCTAAAGCGAATGTTACTTCGGTAACTGTCCGTTTGCATCATACATTTAAGTGAGTAAGAAAGTTCAGTATCTATTAATTAAGTCTCTCTCCGGAGTAAATTCCCTCAAAATAAAACTTAAAGGAAACTCAGCGAATGTTTCATTGTGTCTTTCTATCATAAAACAAGTTTTATTAACTAATTAATCATGAACAGAAGAAAAGAAGAAGATGAATCGAATCAGACAATGAATATCAGACGAGATGCGACTATGAAAAGAAAAAAAAAGGCTGAAAGCGCGCAAAAAAAACAAAAACAAAACAACAACACGTATAAACAACCGCGCATCTATGTATAAAGACTGTATTTTGATTGTTGATTAAGAAAAATATTACGCTTTTTATTTGAGTTTCTGGCTTTCACAAAGTGTAGCATCTAAACTGTTTTTGTTCGTTTTATTTATAATTTGCTGTGAAAGTAGTGAACAAAAAAATGATCGTTTATTTCGCACATATTTATACAATATTTTGCTTGTTCTTTCCGTAGTCCGTAAGTTACGCTTTGAAATAGGCTAACTACAATTTCTGAAGATCAAGCTCTTTTAGAAAAGGCTAAAGTCGAGAAAAAATGCCAATCTGCTAACCCTGGACAAGAATCTAAGTGTTACACCCCTTTGATCTCGGCTCATTTTCGAATATCATCATAATAATCTATGATCATTTTATAATGGTGTGAGGAAAGGTAGTAATTTTAAGGTGGAGCGATTCTTTACTGAGGAAAAAAAATCAGTGAAACGTAAAATCAGCGTTACGTAAAAAAAGGGACATTCGAAAGAAACAGAACAAAACAAAACATTGTCTGGCAAGAGAAGTTGAACAGAAGGAATAAATTAAAGATTGTCTCTTACAATGTAATTTTATTATTTGTATTGAACTATGTAGCATAATATTACTTTCTGAGTATTTATTAGTGCGTATTTCTCATTTCGGTCAGTTCTATATTTAAAAAATGGATACTATTTTATTAGAAATAGTATTAAACTCATATTTGCAGCGTGTTATTGGGTTTTCTGGCCAAAAACTAATTTTTGCACTACCCAGAAAATTATCAGCTTCATCAAAACCTATTTGATTATATATATTTCTCATTCCGTGGAATTTCCACGGGTTCTGCTAGTTCCAAATTATTATTATTTTTTTTTACTTATGTTGCGTTCCTGAGATACAAGCCAAACATTCGTCTACGCGAACATTCACTAATAGACAAATTATGTATGTAGATAATGTTTGTCCGCCTTGTATATCTCTTAATAATAATAATAATAATAATAAATACTGGAAATCCTATATTTGACAAGTTTTATTTTCTGAACGTATTTCTTAAGTTCATACGTTCTTTACCGAAAAAGAAAGAAAAAAAAACGAGTTGAACACAGTGTTCCGAATTTCTTAATTTGCAGAAATGTCATTCCGTCGGATATTTCCACTTCCTTCTCATTTCCACCATAAACAAAATGAAATGAAATGAATGAAGCATTGAAGATTGCGTAGACAACGCAATTAACTGAAGAAATGTATCTGATGAAATACAGAGAAATAATACAGAGCAGAAAACTTAAGAGATACACAGGAAAAACTCCAACGAAATCAAAATATGAGGATTATTAGTTGAGAGCTAATAGCTATTCTTGACATTTAAAAACATTAAACATGAAGGGCTTCTACTACCCTTTTTACTCACTTTGTATAGAGATAAAGCAAATACAGCCCACACTACGATCCTTTACATCTTGCAGATCTGTTTCACAATTGATAATGATCGGTTAATTAGTTTAAGAGTAAATCTTGCACATAAATTTATATACACAAGAAGATTACCGGCGTTGCCTGGAATGCAATTTTACTTTAAAAAAAAAGTAAAAAAAAAACAAAACAAAAAAAAACGAAAAGAAACTAAGGCATGTGCATACTTGTATTAATTTTTTTTTTTAAAAACAGTTCACTTCTTGTAAGTAAATAAAAAATACTCGAACTTAGATCGAAACCAAAACATAAAGACAGTGAGTCAAGGACGATAACCATTAGACCAGCTTGCCAAGATTTTTTTTATAAAGGCGTTTTCAAAACCCATGAAACAGTTGACAAATAGATAAAAATCTGATGACCTCCAAGTATAATTTTTTTTCAATTTTGACCCCTTAGCAGCGCTTTTCCCCGATGAAAACCGATGAAAAATTGTCAACATGTCTGAATACCTTATATACCAAATTTCAAGTATGCATATGAAAAATTCGTTAAGTGTCCTCACACATATTCTCTTTTATAGGCATACAGATATATATCTATCTATTTTTTATAGATAGAGATATACTGATGCTCAATCAGAGTATTTAGTATTCAGAATGTTTCTATTCTCGGAATTAGCTTAAACTAATGTTCTTATCAAAAGTGAATTATAAATCGACAATAACCAGACGATATAAAAGGTGTGCTTAAAAGTGCGTTGATTTCGTTTGCTACTTCCGGTTTCTGATCCGTTAGTTCTTTATATTCCCATGTTGTTGGGTTTTCTTTTCTCTATTTTTTTTTCTTTCTTATTTTTCCAGACGTTCTTCGTTTTTCCATTTAGTCCGACCAGTCGGATTATGGCCAAATCGTGATTAAAGTACCAGCTGCTTATCCGCTCTATCGAAGCTAAGTAGCTTCGAGCATGACCAGCACTTACATGCGTGACTTGAAGGGACTTTTGGCACTCTCTCAAACTCAATAACATTTTGTAAATGAACGGTACTACATTTTCATTTCGACACTGCAGAATAGAGAGCTTTGTGAACATTTATCTACGCATTTTTATTTAATCTTGATTGTCTATTGCTCAAACGGCGCTACCTAAAACTAGATTTCGACCTGAATCTCTTCTATCTCGAAAAGCCGAGTCACGGGTATGACCTTAAGAGTTTTGGAGCTTTGACGAATGTGGGTTTAATCCTTAGTTACCATTACTTGCAGATCTATTTGATCCTACTTATTTATTAAACAGAATTTGTACTATCTAACGAATTAAACTGCGAAAGACATACAATGTATCTATCTATATAATGAACTGTTTATGATATTGTTTCCTGAAAATAATTACGTTTTTGTCAAGGTTAATAATATTAAGAAAAAGTATACATTTGTTCTTAAAATTAATTGATATCATGAACTTCAAAATTCTCTAAGTTAATAAAATTAACATTTTTATATCTATTATATTAATTCTAACAATTGTAATCCAGTAGTATTTACAGTAATAAGATAGTATTTATTTTCATTGTAAAATAATTGTCAGTTTGTTTAAATAAAGCAAACGTGACCTATAAAATTCAGTTATTTTAAGTAATACTAAAATTACATTAAGTAGAAAGAATGAGACTACGTCAACGCGACGACAGATTTTAAAAACTAGCAGGGGGGGAGCGGCCTTGCTCTTTAAATATATTTTAATTAATGTAAATTGTATATTTATTATTATAGAGCAAATTCTCTATTGAATATTATATCGTACCTAATATATAGTATTGATTTCACTAGAATCAAAAAATATATATATGAATGGGTGCCATCAGTTACAATCAAAAGTAAAACATTTAGCGCTCCAACCGCGTTTTATACAGTTTCAACTAAACCAACAGATAGATAAAAAAAGAAGATTTTAAGTTAAACCACTTCTAGCTAATGATTATAATAAAAATGTCGGAAAATTGAAATAAACATTTGGCATTATGCTCGCCGACATATTTCTGTATGCATTATTCGTCCATCCAAACAAAGATTTTATTTGTTATAAACCATCCTTGGTGGGATGACTATTACCTGTTTATTTCAGCGTTATGTGACCAGTAGTTTTTTTTTTTTTTTTTTTTTTTTTTTATTCAATTTTCACCCCAAACAAGGCACAGTGCCACTTTGAAGCAGGGGGCTACTATTAGGGAATTAATTAGCGGGGTCATTATGAAGGGAGAAGAGTAGAAAGATGTTTGTTAACATTACACTTGAACTTCTGCATATCATTGCAGTTGGGAAAGCAGAATCCCGGAAGGGAGTTCCAAAGACCCGCAGTTCTGGGGAAGAAACTATTGGAGTAAAAGGCTTTCTTGCACCTAGGGATCTCCACTGTAAAGGGATGAGACTTAGTAGCTTGTCGGGTTTGTCGGGGGTAGTTACGTCGGGGAGGTACAAGTGTTTGCAGTTCGTCAGAGCATTCACCATTAAAGTATTTGTAGAACAGGCAGAGGGATGCAACATCTCGTCGATGGGACAGAGGTTGAAGCCCAGATGACAGTTCAGGACCTATCAGGTTTGCGACTCTTTTTTGAACCCTGTCCAGGAGCGAGAGACAAGCAGCAGATGCACCAGCCCAGATGTGACAACAGTACTCCATACATGGGCGAATGGTTGCCTTATAGAGGTATAGGATACTGGCAGGCGTAAGTAGTTTTCTAGCACGGTAGAGGGAGCCAACCTTCCTTGCAGCAGCCTTGGCAATGCTCTCAATGTATCTATTCCAGTTCATATTCCCTGTAAACGTTAGGCCGAGGAGTTTAAAAGAAGTACTTTCAGGCAATGTGTTCTTGGCCATTGCTATTGGTGGTAGAGAAGGTTTCTTGTAGTTATTGAAGGAAACAAGCGTTTAGGAGTTGATCGGTTAAAAACACATACTTTTTTTTTATTAATATAGACAATACATTTTGTTGGAATTTTTAAATTAACGTCACTCGCTAAGTATTTCTTCGTATGCATTATCATGTTTTCGATCGAACGATATTATTTTTAGATGGAAATGAGCAACGAAAACATGAGTAACCATTACAACAAATGTAGGTACCGTATATTTCGGCGTATGGCGACTGTCGGATTAGACGGTGTACAAAACTAGAGCAAATAAATTTATCATATATCGATTGTATAAGACAACTGCTAAATCGCAACCATGTTTTTTAGCCTAGGCTAGAGATTACAACATCCGGTATTTTATGAAATATTGGTTTTTAAAAAGGATTTTTAAAAACTTTAAAGGTTGTTTTATACGCCGAAATATACGGTAATTTAAATTAGACAATTGCAGATTAATTTGAATTTGAAAACAGAATTGTTACTACAACACCTCGTATTCCCGAGCCGTTGGTGACTGCGTAAGCTTGCTTTACAGTAGACTGCCTGGACAGGCATCATTATACGAGGTATCCATTGTTTCTCAAAATTGAAAGATGTGTTAGGTAGCAGAATAGCATTAATATTGACCGAGAGGGAAAAGATACAGATGAACACAAGGGAATAAATGAAATTTGTTTTACTTATAACATTAAATTGGCTTTCGTTGTTTCCCTTGAGGGGTTTCTTTTTCAGGTTCTTTATAAAAGTTCAGAAGAAAAACAATCTCGTCTTACTCTTTCTACTTTATAATAATGAATATCCAATTTTTACTGACTCACTTAAGCTACCGGGAGGTGATCATGGTCCAGTGATTAACGACACTGACTGACGACCAAGGCATCCTAAGTTCGAATCCAGTTGGTTCGACAAAAGTCAGTTTCACTTCTCTTTTAGAAAGAACTAGCTGGACCTCTAGCGTTGCCCGGTCGTACAATACGCTTAAACATGATATTTTAATTCATGCAGATTGCGTATGTATTATTATAGAATCAACTCTCTAATGATTATTTTATATTACGAGGAATAATTTGCCCGGTAGACTAATTCGCCAAAATAAATAAAAAATAATAATGATAATGTCGTTCATCAAATTCTGTCCGTGTTTGTTTACAATATAACTTCAGCTAATATTGGAGTTTTACGATCTTAAAAATAGTTTTTCTCCTCTTATAGATACAAAAAAGATTTTACGTGGGAATATTTTATGTTACACCGGCCAAAGTTACACCGGTGTAATATAAAATATTCCCCTGTAAAAATTATTTATCTATAAGAGAAGAAACACTATTTTTAAGATCGGATTTTTTTTTTGATTTTGGATACTTATCGGATGAATTTCTATACAAAACATATCTGAGAAAACTGCCAGAAATAGAAATTATATTTGTGTGATATTTGCAAAAGATAGGTTCCGAAACGGCTGAACCTATGAGGAAGGAACTCTCTCTCTCTCACACACAAAGCGACTTTTACATAATAGTAGAGAAAGTGATAGAGATTCTTATATGGGGGGGGGGCCAATGCCAACAATAGATTCTTCGGATCTATACGATATGATGATGACTTAAGCTACAAATGAAAAACGTACCTGACTTCTTGTGCAATCGGCTCTCTGATACGTCCTAAGATGTAACAGTAATGCTGTCATATTCGGGGGGGGGGGTCGCTTGGCAAACGCTTTGGTGCGTGTACAAAAAATGCGACATATCGATTTTAAGACATGACATTGCAGAAACAGGGGACAGCACTCAGATTGCTTACTTTAGAAAGCATATTTTAGATTCCTTTTAATTTTTGCTCAGGGTTCGTTATTTAATTAAATTAATATTTGTTTTAATTTTAAAGAAACAATATTTTTTATATTTAAATTTACGAAAACACAACTGAAGATTATTCAAATATTAATTTAATCAAAATACTGTTTTCGCTGTTTGACTAAACTGGTACTTATACGCTTATAATACCGCGTTTAAATAATAACGTTATTTAGAAAGCCATTCTTAACATGGAGAGAGTTTTGTAACTATTTTGTACTTTCATCTAACAATTTAATAAAAACTTCCTTGTTTCACGATTTATCTCCCTTGTGTGATTTGTGGCCTTTCTTTATACAAGCACCAACTTTTCTTGCCTCGACTCCAGTAAACGATCTCCTCTGTGCTCTACATTCTCGTTCCCACAGAAGATACGTTACTACTCTTTATCTGCTCAATCAGTATTTCCCTCGAAAACGCTCGACTCAGTTGAAATCTCTGGTTCACCCCTGTAAACCATTTACAGCAAGAACTCGTATTCCTAACGTAACTGATAAGAACTTTCCTTTCTTCCTCCGCGTGCATAACATCAAACGACATTTCAATTCACTTCTGTGGAACAGGTTAGCATAAGATTGCTTCCCTAGGAGTTACAACATGGTCATCTTTAAAACCAGTATCCATAAATCCTTCTCATAAGTAAAATTCAATAATCAAATTCTATTCATTTCGTTCATATTTCACTCCTATCATATTATTCATCATTTAACTAACAATCAATCATACCCGTTAACCTTCATCCTGGTAGGGCCTTGATAAATTATGACTCATTACTTTAAAAAAAAAAACAGGTCGACTACAAGCTATAAAATTATGTACATCATATATATATATATATAATATTATAAGATAATGTAATTGATAAAACTCACTATATCTGTGTGTCTCCATTTCTTCAAACTGCATCTCTCCCTAGACGCAAGATCGTAGAATGACGCTAAGAGGGTCAAAGGATTGCACTCTTTGTGGGTCGTTGTTTTATATTTGTATAAATGCCGCTAAAAATAGCTGTAAAAAAGCTAAAATTGAAAAAAAAAACAAACAAAAAAAACTTAGCAGGCGTTAACTAATTTATTGTGCTCTTGTACGCATACGTTAAAGTCGGTTAATTTGACTACTTCTTAACCTTCTAACAATATCACAAACGGTAACGATCCACAGATTGTATTGTTTTTTCTTTTCTTTTTATAATTATGTACTTGAATTTCAACTTTTTGAGATCGTAACACTAGTTTTATAGTTTTCGAATTGACCATACTAAATGTCACGGAAGTCGGCAAAAGTTGCTTCTTTTCATTTTAAAACAAGGAAGAACAAATATATTTTCAAGTAGATTTATGTAAAAACTAGACAGCGTTAATATTTCCGGTAAGTTTTTTTTTTTTAATCTAAATGTTAATAGTTAGTTACTGTATAAAATTTGAATTATAACATAGCTGCTAATTTGAAAAGGTTTTGAAAATTAAAGAAGATATTGAACAATTCACGGTTAAAAAAAGCAACAAGATGATACGTATTTCAGAAATGAAGTCAGTTCATAGGTGAAAATCTACCAAGTCAACTTAGAGTGGCCACAAAATCTGTTTATCCAGACATTGACAAAATATGTATATGTGCAAAAAAAAAAAAAAAAAAAAAAAAAAAAAAAAAAAAAAAAAAAAAATTAATAAATAAAAAAGCTAAGTTTGGGATGAAAATGCAATAAAAAAAAACCTAACATTTCTACCCGATGAATTGACAATCTACCATTGGGAGTAAAGTAAAGTGTCCATACAGATTCTAGAGTCAACCATGAAAATTCGACCTACTTTCAATAATTTTGTACGTTCATAAATATTGCTTTTGTATACATAAAAAGGCGGATATTCACAATTAGCAAGGAAAGCCGACGTTGTTCGAGATTAAATGAGGATCAACAAATGTTCCACCCTCCCATATTTTTATTATTAAAATCGGTAAAATCGCACATTTTTCAATGAAATCGATTGATTGCCTGCTCTAGTTATGGACCCCCCCCTATCCGCAGTATACATGAGGGAGCTTTACATGCCTCCCCACAGTGACTTAGTCCACAATACATTGTAGTATACATTGCACTGAAGAGAATCTATTGTTGATTTTATGAAATTATCTATAATTAATGGCTTCACTTGAAGTTTAGAATGTAAATGTCAAGTACCATGGTTCAATTGTGCTCCAAACACAAACACTAATTTCGAAGTCACCCCTTTCATATCAAAGAATCAGCTGTTGATTGTATAAAATTATTTTTACGTAATCACTTGAATTAAACTTAAACGTACAAATTAAAGTATCGTGCTTCAGTTGTGCTCTTAAAAACAACCATTTTGAAGGCGCCCTTGTCTTATAAAAGAATATACAGTTGATTTTATAAGTCGGACCTTTCCGCTTGTGCGGTGATAAAACTTCTCAAATGCACTTGTGATGTCAGGTTGTATAAAAGTGTTAACTTTCGTTAAAATCAAACTTCCTTCTCTAATCGGATTTTTTCGATTATTGATACATCAGACGCATTCCAATATAAAACCTACATAAGAACACTCCCAGACACTTCAAGTACTTTCGTGTTAATTTAAAAATCAGCCCAGCTATTTCAGAGTCCATAGAGAACGAACTCATATACGCACAGAGACAAATTTCCTTTTATATAATAGTAGAGATATCTAATGCAAACGTGTAGGTGAATGTATTGAGACTTCATTTCTTGCGGCTTTATACGTTTCCCAAACTAACGTAACAGATCTGGCGGCACGTGGAGTTGGTAAGCTGACTCCGCCGGCGCCAACACCGACAACGATTCAGAAAGTTGTATTTGTTACAAGTAAGACGCAAAGATGTTCTTAACATTAGAATTTGTATGTTCGGCGTAAATCTCTATCAGTACAAAATGTGACGAGGAAATAGGTTAGCGATTAACAACAACAACAAAAAAAAGTTTCAGCGTTGTAATCTATTCTTTATAATAAGATAGAAAGCACTCCAATCAACTACTTCGTACCAGAAAGAAGTGTGAAACCCGGTTAATATTTGATAAGCACTACTTGATGAAACTGAACTGTCTCCAGACGAGATTGTTTTATTTATAAGAATTAATTAGTCCAACTGCGTCTTTTTACATTGCCTTTCTTTGTTAATTTGTATAGTTGTTAAAGTTTCTTGTTTCAGACAAGCTGAACAATACAAAATCCAGTCGATGTTTTTCTTTTGTCAAAACTTTAATATATGTTCTAAATTCTACGCAGCGAATCGAAATTCTAAACACGTTCACAGTATTAGTAATACAAAATATGTTTGAGTTTGTCTAAAATGCGTTCGTTTTTATTGTAATTTATTTTTTCAACCAAACGAAACATAGAAATGCTCACGCGCGGAATTACCCAACTCAACAAGATAAATCCATAGATTTTATCTGCTCATCCATCTGAGAGAATGAAAATTGTGGTGTAAAACTTGCGATTTACGTGTGACTTCGCTGATCTTTTCCCTGGCGAAACCTCAATCATGTATCAGAACATTCCTAAAATTGGAAAGAACTGAATGCCTACGAGAAAGAACTTGAATGTTTACTAGACACTATCCTCGAGTGTCTAAGATCTCTCTGGACGGGGGACTGTCAGAAAAAACTTTGCATGAGGATACTTTTCTGTAGAAGTAACCCTGACCAAATATTCAAAATCACAGAGTATTCGCAACCCAAATAAAATCTTATTGGCATTGATAACCCACACTAGCTTTTACGAGGAGTAGTGCACCTTTTCGAGGTGATGTTGCCTGAAGTAGCAACAAACATCTGGATACTCCACCAGACTAGATAAATTCTTGTCTTGGAATATTATAATTGCCTTATTGTAGTATCTAGATAGATGATATATAATTGTTTTGATTAGGCAAAATAGCGTGGGTTAGACGATGCCCTTCTTGTTTGGCAACGTAAATACGTCTTCTACGTACGCAAACATATCTGGTTGCTTTCAACGAAGCTTTGCACACGTCTTGTCAATAATTTTATCGTGTGTTTAGGTAATTATTTGGTACACATTTTTCTTTCGCAAAGCAGATAATGAGGCGTCGAGTTAGGATAAAAGCCAAGAAATATCGTTTTTTTTATATATACATTGACCGACCTCGACTCTGGATAATTTCGTTATCGAAATGAATAGTTGATTGCATTTTTAAATGAAACATCATTTCTCGTCTGCGATACAGTAAAATTGTTCTTGTCGTTCATAAATAATTTGTGAAAGAAGGGAAAGTATTTATGATTGCTTAAATCCACACACACACATTATATATGAGAGAGAGTCAGAAAGAGAGGGAGGAACTATTATATAAAAGGAACTTTATGTGTGAGAGTAAGTTCCTATAGACTAGAAAACGGGTGGGCTGATTTTTATGAAATTTCAAATGTAGGTACATTAGTAGTGTTCTTTTGTCAGTTTTGGATCGGAATGTGTCTGATAAGTATTGGTAATCGAAATAATCGAAAGAAGGAACAGGCAATTTTGAACAAAATTAACGCTATACGTAGCCTAACATCACGAACGCATTTGAGACGTTTTATTGCCACACAAACCGAAAGCCCCAACATATAAAATCAGCAGTATTTTTTTTTTAATATGACAGTGGTGCGTTCAAAATGAATGTTTCAGTTTAGAGCACAACTGAAGCATCATATTTGACTTTTGTAACTCATCATATATAAAACTATTTTTTATAAAATCAACAACAGATTCTCTGCAGTGCAATGTAGACTACAATGTATTGTGGACTAAGTCACTGCGGTGAGTCATATGAAATTTTTTTCCGGTGTACTGCTATGGGTCCCTAACTAGAGCAGGCAATTAATCGATTTGATTGGAAAATAGGATATTACACCGATTTCGATGACAAAAATATGGGAATGTGGAACATTATCATTTAACACCGGGCAACGTCGGGTCTCCCTGCTAGTGTAATATAACTACTTGCTTATTACTATGCCTATATAATCGATTATTCATAATTAACGGTTCCCCTACGGTGTTAACTTCTATACTAATTCTTAGTAGCTGGTCGCCACCCAACATATGCGCAGTTTCCCTGAGTCGTCAAACTATCCACTAATCTTCATTGTCTGTAATGTTTACTTCATCACACAAAGGAAAATGGTTTCCGTTTTTCCTCCGTATATACTCAGCCATACAATACTTTTCAGTCTTTCTACGTATTACGACTAATTTTTTCCGTCCGAAACTGTGCCGTTTCCGGAATTCAACAAGATACACCTGAAGAAGATCAGATTGCATTGACCGAAGCGTTATGAAAATGACATTCAAGACGGTAACGGTAGTGCAAATAATCCAAAATAAGAGGAAGAAAAAATCCTCATCTAAAAAGTTCATAAACGAAATATTGAATAATATTCTGTTTGAAATAAATGCCCGTTAGAATTCAGAATAATCAATGACTCTTTATTCTGCAAAAATAATTGACATTGTCATTTAAATATTCTTTAATTATTTAAGGAATCAAATTCTGTTTAAAACAAATATTTTTAAAACTTTTTTTTTACCGTAGATTCTTTAAATCAATAACTGGAATATCATTTTTTAAAATCTACCTACTTAAAATTATTTTGTGTTATACTTTTAAAATAGAAAATAGGAAGTTACCTTAACAACAATAGATTAATTACCAATGACCAAACTTAATAGATGATGTCATTTTTTTTACATGTGTGGCAGGCGATAACTTACGTGTCGACGTGAAGTGGTTTAGTGTATTAGTTTTAATGCTTCCAAATTCCATGCTAGAATTGACAAACTGAACGCGTAGACTTAACACACGGTCTTCTGGAACCAGTCTTCTGGAAGTTAAAAGTTAAATCTTTACTACAGGGGATAAGAACTAAGAATAACACATCATTAATATTTCTGCTAGATCATGGCTGACGGAATGAGAAAAATCACTGCGCGAATTATATAACGTATAAAAAGTTACTATTAGATATTTCACTGTATACGTTACTATCATGACGCATATGGGGACAGCTTTCTCCTATATAGGCGCCATCGTATTGAATGGAAGTTTTCTAGAGGTACATACAGAGGTTGGCCTTTTGGCCAAGATCTGTTCCGGCAGATACTGCAAGCTATGACTAGCTATGACTAGCAAAGACCAGATGTGGGGGCAACCCCACATGTCTGACCTTTAACCAGCTCCCATTTCCCACCTCTCGGGAGCTGGTCCCTTTTCCCCTTCCCCCTCCCTTCACTCCTCACATTAAAAATCGGCCTTGTGCCTAATTTGCTTGGTGGGGGAGCAAATAAATACCATCTGTTCCGGCAGATACTACAAGCAAAGACCCTATGTGGGGGTAACTCCACATATCAGACTTTGGTCAATCTAGGGGAAACCCTTCATACCAATTGTCACTATCCAGCTCCCCTACTCCCCGGGGAGGTGTTCCCCATTTCCCCTTCACTTCTCACTTTAAAAATCGGCCTTGTGCCTAATTTGCTCAGTGGGGGAGCAAATAAATACCTCAAAGTGTAGTATCTGTTCTTCAGATGCAGCACTCCCATTTCTCTTTCTCTTTCAGTGGAGGAGAAATCCTTCACGACTGAGACAATTTTTATTTTTGTACCTTTTCTCCACGTTAAAAAAACGACCCTGGTGTCTAACTGTCCCGTGGGTAGGCATTGTGAATAGGTATAGAGGTTGGAAATAAACTGGAGAAAAAAGACAATGAAGGCGTAATGCTTCGACTACATGTACATGAATAAAGATGTATTTATTTTCTCAAACCTAAAAGAGACATAATGGATGATGCACAAAGAAGCGGTGTACGTTATAAATGTATTTTATAACGTAAGAGTCTACGTTAAATATTCCTAAACACAACAAATATATGTGTTGCCAGGATCAACACGGAGAATACATTCGGTATAAAATATAAAATACAACTTACTTTGTATTCCCTGGGTACTATTCGATACTTTGTATTATCTGGAAACCATTCTGTATAAACAGTAGATAAGATATGCTGAAGTGGCTAGCTATTTGGTTAACCTAAATCTGAGAAGTCAGCATTAATGATGTGAATCCGGAGAGTCGAGCCGGACACGTTGAAAAGAGAGCAATCAAGTGTTATTCTCTTGTATTGCCCGGGAGATAACTAGGTGATTCAAACGACATTACACTTAATATACTGAATCGACAAAGGGTTCAGTTCCAAATTCTGTCAAAGTTCCTGCGTTAGATTAGAACGGTGCCAAATTTGAAAAGGTACACCTGAAGAAGGTCGGAGGTTACGTCGATCATATCGTTCGTGAATATGAAAACGAAGACAAGAATAGTAGTGCGAACGATTCAGCCAATACAAATAGAGATATGCACTATTGAAATATGTCGCTAAGTGAAAGGGAAGAAAAAATCTCGGAATGGCGTTTATAAATGGAAACGGTATTTTTTTTTTTTTGATGGTTGAAGATAATCAATGGAGAAACATTTATAGAATTAAAGGAGAAGACCAGCGGATAAGCGGCCTGAAATGCCGCACCGGGAGGATGGAATACGAAGGGTACGGGTGGGCGCGTTGCAGCAAGGGATTTCATGGAATCATTCGATCAGTTCCACACAAAAGGAGCCCTCGGCGTTTCCCGACAATTTAATTTGTGATGAATGAAAGAAGAAAAAAAGGGGGAGGGGAACAAGAGGCGTACATATCGAAAATAGAATATTGTGACGCATTAAATTATTATTTTTTTTTTATTCGTCGTTTTCTGTTTTTACCAATATTTTAAAAGAGAAAAATTAGTTGATTACCACATAAGGATTGTTTACATCCGCGTGAAGATATTTACTATACGAAAACTGAGTTTATCAACGCTTGTTTCTCTAAAGCTTGGTACCTAGATAGTTTAATCACATAAAATACATTTGAAATGATCATTAGTTATGAGATCGAGTTATTTAAAAAAATACTCCATTTTGATTCTGTTACATGAAAGGGATCTCCCCTTCTCATGTACGCAAGAAGGCAGACTAGATAAGTGAAAATGATATTAGGGAAAGGCTAGAATCGAACCCTGTAGGCAAGTGGATAATTGAAATCCTATGAATCTTTTAGAACTAGCTAAATATTATTCATGTCGGAAAAAAGTCCATTCTTTTAGAATAACTGGATATGAAATATGTCAATTAAAAGAATGGACAATGCGAGTTAAAAAAATATTGTTTAAAAATAGATTAGATATTAAACAATTAGAATTGGGAATTCTTTGTTTGCCAAAAATGTGTTTGGACAGACATATGTAAATCCACGTGAAATTTAGTCACGTTAGAAACCACACTTCTGACGTCATAAACAAAGGCGATTTCTCAATATATGAATCGAGGGTTCGAAGTTAGGAAGGATTAGGATCAGATAATCGGAGCAGATCACACACGGTGATAGAGTCAGTTGGAAAGTGGGAGCTCCTTAGAGGCGAAGGATAGAAGAATAGACTATGTAGTTGTACAAGTTTGAATTCCTGACTTCATAAATCGGCCGACAGATGAATAAAGAAATCACCATAATTATAATTTGTAACTGTCTGTGTCGTGTTGTCATTCCTCACAACCGAAAAGGTAAATGTGTTTTGTATATTCAGCTATAAACGAACTTTTGTATAACCCACCCTCTCACGTAATGTGCCTCCTCCATTATAAGTGAAATATCTCCCCTCTATATGTGTTAACAAGAATCATGCCAGTCTGTTAGAAATGTCTCCCTCCGAATTTATCATCACAGTCACCATGATGTACAAAGAACTGTCATGTCTCTCCCTCACCACCATCGTCATTCGTGTATTAGGAGTTCATATTATGTGTTCCATATGATGCCCCTATGCAACAATTCTAACTAGTAGCCATACATTGTAATTAACTAATACGTGACTCATCTCTCATTTAGCAGTCTGTATATGTGTATCTCCATATGTTGCTTTAATCACTAATTTATTACTAACGGAGATTTAGAATCTGCCTGTCAGTAGTCGAAACTAGACTATTTTACTGCTTAATTCAATTAACTATACTTTTTCTAACTGTTGTATTATCTTCCAATGTTTAATTCAGAGTGGTAGGGTAGTATCACTTCTGTTGTCATGATATACTCCCAGGCTTTACCTCCCCTTTTCAGAGTGGCAGTGTACTATATGCGAAATTGCCATGGCACTATTCTTGAAAGCATTACCCCCTCCTTTATTGAATAGTGCATTATATGTTTGGTTGTCATAAGATCATTCTCCCAGGCATTAATCTCATCTGTTGTGGGTGTATTATTTGTTCATTCGTTATATACACACACAAAAATATGCGATCAGAAGGATTATATACTTTGGCTAGTATTTCTTAATTTCTCTATGAGCATTTACAGAAAAAGTAACACCTGGTCTTCAACTAAATTATATTTACATCCGTACACACAATAAAGACGTATGAGTATATATATATATATATATATATATATATATATATATATATATATATATATATATATATCTTACTAATAATTATTTTTATATATTATAAAGTTGCGATTTAAAAAATCGCAAATATATCCATATGGTTTGGGTTCATCAACTTGAATCGAAACCGAATCCCAAACATATGAATATATATATTTTTTTACGTGGTAGTCACCACTTATCAAAGCCCGGAAGCCACTCGGTGATAAAGGTTATTGCGTGTACATGTAATCAATGGGATGATATGGTAGTAATCGTTAGTAATGGAGATTTGGTAAATTAGATTACTTAAGGGGGCGGTTTATCAGGAATTTTTTTATGTTGGACTTGAAGACATCCAAGTTGTATATTGCAGACTATTATCCTCATCTTTTATTAGTTGTTTCCCGACGTTTCGGCCAACTATTCCTCTGGCCTTCGTCAGGTGGTAACCGCGACGGATAGGAACTCTCCTGACTGCATTCACTGCAATTACTGCCTTCACTAGTTGTCGTATCACCACATTTTGGCCAAGTAAACATCTGGCCGGCTTTGGGTAAGATTCGTACCGAATGGTATATATTATTTTTAATTGGAATTCATTGAGATGTGTATTATTTATTATTTTTATTTATTGCGGACTTTTATCCGATAATAGTCCGCAATAAATAAAAATAATAAATAATACTCATCTCAATGAATTCTATTCGGTATGGACCCGACCATGGAAGATCAAATAATAAACATGATTTTATAAGACAAAAAAATTCAACCTTGATTGCCATTCGGGGCCTGTGGCGCAGTTGATAGAGACGTTGAATCTCTACAGTTCCAGGTGAGAATTGTCTGAAGATAGCGGTTTCAAACCTACCCAAAGCCGGCCAGAGGCTTACTTGGCCAAAACATGGATAGAAGTAAATGCAGTTAGGAGATTCAGAGTTCCTATCCTATCACGGTTACCACCCGGCGAAGGCCAGAGGAATAGTTGGTCGAAACGTCATGAAACAACTAAGAAAAGATGAGGATAATAGCCCGCAATAAATAAAATTAATAAATAATACTCATCTCAATGAATTCCAATTAAAAATAATGTATCCAAGTTGTAGTCAGGTGGAAAACAGGCAAACGGAAGAGAGTTCCACAGGCGTGCACTTCTAAGAAAGAAGCTTTTTTCATGGAATCTACGTTTTGATTTAGGCACAGATAAAGAATGGGGAAAATTTTTGACAGTGGTTTCAGCTAGACGGGGTTTTTCTTGAAAGATTAGCGAGTGGGGACCAGACGAGGACTTGCCATGGAAATAATGATAAAACAAAGACGGGCTCGCAACGTCTCTTCTGTGGGAGAGAGGTTGCATGGAAGAGAAAAGGGCATCCCCCACTAAGCCATGAAGTATTTTGTGTCAAGGCAGGATAGGCTGTTTTTAGCAGCTCATGCCTAGTTGTGGCAGCAGTACTCCATCCTTGGACGTACTTGGCTTTTATATAGATAGAGAATTGCATCAGCAGTGAGATATCTTCTGGAGTGGTAGAAGGATCCTACCATTTTTCCAACGACCTTGGCAACAGATTTGATGTACGTGTTCTATTTCAGGTCAGGAGTAAAGCTCAATCCCAGAAACTTATCAAAACATGGAGCCTCCCCTAGACGAGAGCCGTCCATTTATTTAATTCTTAATGAAATTATTTTTAAAAAAATAGATTTTTCGAGTGCCATTAGCTATAATTGAAACCGAAACGAAAACTTGTGAGGAATTCTTGGTAAAATTATTTATTAAAAAAAATAAACGACTTAAGTGCCACCAGCTATAGTCGAAACCGAAACCAAAACATATACAGAATTCTTGGTACAATTATTTATTACAAGAAATAGAAGTCATAACAATTAAACAGCCCAGATGTAAGCGTGACACACAAAATAACACACGCTATCGTATCAATATATAGATAAGGACACTAAGTATAATAAAGAAGAAAAGAAACCTGTTGTTTTTAGGTGTGCAAAAAATTTTTTATAATAGGTATACCACAGTTTAATTAGATGTTATTACTGTAAATAATTCAATAACACTTTTCAGATTTAGGTTTATCTTAAGTAGGACAGTCCCTGGGGTGAATGTGATATTGTGGTAACAGATATTTCTAGTTAATAATAGGATAGACAATTTTAAGTATTTGAGATCAAGGATGACTAATGAAACCCATTATCCACTCTTGTTGAATGGCAGTATGCCTAATTTGTTAATGATGTATTTTTATATTTTGTGCAAATAAATATTTCAAAGTGGAGCAAATAATGGCAGTGGTTGTGACCAAAATGTCCATAGGCAGTCTAGTTATATATAAATCGTAAAACTAATATAAAAAAAGATAGATGGAAAATTTGTATGTTTTTTTTTACTAAGGCGTCACTGCTTATCCCAAAGGCCACTCGAGGATAATGGTTAAATGAGTGTCAGATGGACGATGAGAAACACCATGATGATTGGTAATGATGGTGATGACTGGGGAAAATTTGATTATTTAAAAAGGCTACTCAACCAGTATCTGTTCACATTGGACTTAGAAAGAACCATGTTGTAGTCAGCTTGGAAGCAGTCCCGCGGTACTGTATTCCACAGACATGTATCTCTAAGAAAGAACTTTTGCTCATGGAAACTTTTAGTTTAAGGTAAAGAGAAAGTAACTATTGACGTTGGTTGTAGCTAGACGAAGAATGTTGTAAATATTTTACGGGGTGACTATTGTCGAGCACTTGTCATGGAAATGACAATCGAGAAAGACTATCAACGTTCCTTACTGTGAGAAAGTAATGTGTACTAGAAAAAGAACTTTGTCCACTAGTTTTCGAAGTCGGTTTAGTACTCTGCAAGAGCAAGAATTGCCCTCAAAATAAAGGAGTACATAGTATGAATAATATAAATATATTATGCTAGCAAGGAGATTCAAAGTTGCTTGGGAGTAAATAAAAAACTGCATGTTCCTACGCCAAGCCTATAATATTGTAAGCTATTGGCATGGCAATGCCGAAAGATGTGCTTGCCGATGATTATTATGCTTGTTATATTTGTAAAAAAGAATGTTATCATAGCGAAATAAACATTTAGAGATAAAATCATTTTTGTTAAGATATTTTAACAGAAAAGAATGTTAGAACACAAACAATTTTAAAATAGGTTGACTTCTAGAGTCTGACGTAACATTATGTAGAGACCACTTAAAGTGGGGTGGACTTAAGGTAGGGATGGAAAAAGACACGTATCATTTGGTTAGTCAAGAATCAGGAATTAGAGAGGGAGAGAGAGAGAGAAAGAGAGAACAGACGCAGTCAGAATCGAGAGAGGGAGAAAGACGGTCCGTGGAAGGTGATGGTTCCCAGTAGAGGGGATCAAAAAGTCGTTAGTCTAGGACCGGGGGAAACATCAGTAATAAAGTTGCTGAAAAGACAACCAGAAATTTGTTGATTCATTGGAGTGAATCTTCATTGCATTTTTTCAGAAGATTCGTCACACAAGATCAAATACGGACCAAGTATGCTTCTCCGATTGTCTCGATGTAAAACCCCAGGGACTGTGATTTGTCCCCTTCTATTGTAAATGTTACATGCCCGTTGTTAAATTGTATCTGTTAATATATTAACGCAGTCGTAAGTGTTATACACGCATTAATTCAACGAACGATAGAAAAACTAGATTACACAAACACGTATATATACACACGCCATATAGATGACTGTGACACGAAATACAAACGTATATACACTCTGCATACACACATTTATTAGAACATTTTATACACACGTACATAACATGCTCCCTCAGTATAGAACAATACCATTCTATATTTTTATTAATATTTTTTACATTTTATATGTTCAATTTTTGTAGTAAGGCCAAATATATATCCTGCTGTGATTAAAAGGAGATGTAAGTAAAACGACGTTAAATGAAATGAATTCGGTAAATTTATCTTTAACGCCCCCCCCCCCTCGAAGCACATTGGACAATTACAGCTGGGGATGAATGTGGACTTTTGTTCACCCTGTTTCAAATCCGGCATCCCTAATGAATCTTATTCTTATTTTTACTTCTTTAATTTTCAGCTTGAATATGGTAAAATATCTTTTTGTTGGAGTCAAGCGATTTCATCAAAACGAAAAAGTAACTTTGATAATGTAGTTTGTTATAAGGTTATATCTTAAAATCTTCGAAAGGATTTCGTCAATAGACAGTTATTCATGCACTCGATTAATTAAGTGTACTAGACGATACTAAAAAGCATATCATAATAACAAGAGAAAAAAAAGAATTCCCTTGTTTTGACAAGCTCCTGATATCACCCCCCCAGACTTGAAATGGAATACTTAACTACAGAGTGGAACGAAAAAATTGTTGCACTAGAAAAGACGACATGATTCTATTTCCGTTTGATGAAAAACGATTTTCTTTTTATTGTTGCAGACCATCTACTAGTTGGTCAGTTGAGTACAACTCCTAAGTGATAAGAGCCTTCTATCATGTCTGAAAGTGACACAATGTTCGACGAGCGATATCGGAGATTAGCCACTGTAACACTCATGTTCTCTACCGATCCAAGTAATGACAAGACCATTGCCAGCACTCTCAAAATGCAAATCCGGATGGTTTAATGCTTGAAGACACAGCTCAAAGCTTCCGGCCAGTTATGGTCTTTGGTGTGGTTTCAAGTGATGGCACCTCACACCTTCAAAGTCAGCTTGAAAGTCAACATCAAAGTGTACCTGGATGTGATGAAGCGTGCGGTAATCCCCTGGTGCAATCAGGTGACGGCTGACAGACCCTGCATGTGGCAGCAGGATTCGGCACCGGCCAACAAGTTCAAAGAGACCCAGGCTTGTCTTCAGAAGGACTGCTACGACTTTGTACCCTTCTCTCACTGGCCTCTTGTCCTCCCCCGACTCAAACCTGCTGGACTTCTTCGTTTGGTCATATGTCGAGAACATCACTAACATGACCTCCTACAACACCAAAGTCAGCCTGATCGGCGCCATCCGCAAATTCGCCGAGCTTCCACCGCCAATGGAAAAGGCATGCACCTAGTTCCGGACCCGCATCGAGGCTGAAGGCGGCTACATTGGATAGATTTCAGCTGTACTACATAATCAAGTTACCTAAATTGATTTATTCAATAGAAATTTTAAAATAAAGCTGTGGTGTTGTTTTTATGGCGACAAATTTATCGTTCCACCCTGTCCATGAAATATATTGCTGAAATCGCTTAAAAATACTTAGATCATTCTGCCGCTCCAGAAAGTACCTGGCTCCTTATGCAATCCTCTAAGTGTTTTTCGTCAGATAAATCTAAGATGAACTATAGTGTCCACATCTAAGGAGATATCGCTTAAAACACTATCTTACTTTGACAGAGATTAAAATCGATTTCGCAATTTAGTGAGAAATTACATCTTCACTTTCATATAGATCTTCTCTCATAGAAGAGACCCTGCTGATTTTCCTCTTCTCTATCGATATTTCCACATTAAGTTCTCAATTGCGCTCAACTTTCTGGTTCTCTCTGCAAGACAAGTTTCAGCAAAACCTGTCTTGCTACTAACACAGCAAAGAACTCTTATGTATACTTAAACCAAAACGGAACTTCTGCGAACAAAGTTTTTCCGAGAACTTCCCACTCATTAAACATGGGACTGCTTCCCTAAAATTTACAACATGGTCGTTTTCAAGTAGAATGTCGACACATATGTATTGGCTAGTTTTATAGTTTTTTTTTTTTATATCAAATAATCGTTCTTAATCCTTCACTAGCATTGTTTCATCATCCAACTGAATCTTAGTAACTTTTATCCTCGAGTTGCTTTTCGTTTATTTAATTTATATAAAACGAATCTAAAATAAAATAAAATACTCAAAATTGACTTTAAAAAGTTCTCAGATGAAGTATAGCCAGTTATTCTTTTTTTAATGGCAATCATTGCAGACATGGCCTGAAGCCACTTTATATAAAGAGCTAACAAGGATGAAAGATAGTTATAACAGACTAGTGATGTCTATTGGCACTAGTCTGGGAAAACTAAGTGTTATAGGGAGGAGGAAAACGTTCGATAGGAAAAAAGTTCTACAAGCCTGCAGATCTTAAAAAAAAAATACTACAATGAGGTATTAAAACAACATAAAGATGAAGATCACTAGACCAACAGGCCAAACGAGCTAGAACAAAGGAAGCAGGGAATATATCTGATAATTCTGAAGAACACGTATCATAATTATATTCATAGAAATGATCTAGCCTGGCAATATCAAATCCGTGAAAGAGAGGGTTCAGAGAAAAAGAAAGAGTGGATCCAATCAAATTGCCAATACGTTTCTGCACTTTATCAAGAAGCCGCAAATAGGACAGAGATTCATCAACCAAAATATAACAGTAATCCATGTATGGTTTTATTGAAGATTTGTAGAGATAGAAAAACTCAATGCCGAAAGCGTACATATTTCGTCTATACGATTGGGTTTTAGGCGTATATACCTTGTAAACAAATAGTCTGTAAACGGCAGGCCATATTTAATCAATAGATAGTTTTATGCACTAACGAGTCACAGCTTATCAAAACCAAAAAGCCACTCGAGGGTAAAAATGAGTAAGGATGTTTGAAACTAGGTTGGTTGGTTGTTTTTGTTTTACGGCATATCAACCCTTTTCGGGTTATTTAATGCCGAATCCAAAGGTTTTGAAGAAAAAAAATTTTAATAGAATATATTTGTTGTTTTCACGTCGGTTTCTATTCAACCCATAGTTGGGATCCTAACAGGTACTACCATTCCGGGTCAGAGTGGACTTGGGAGCAATGGTAATTAAAGGGTGGCTCCACACTCCCCAAAGCCCACAAGCTGGGGCCTCACCACTGGATATAGTTTAAGGTCATATCCAGGATCCCCATTGAGGGATTTTACCCTCTGGAGGGGGGTAGTCGGCGTATTCTAATGCCCCACCGACAGGGCCGAAACTAGGAGAAATTAGATTATTTAGGAAAATGGCTCAATAAGAACTTGTTAACATTGGATTTGGAAACGGTTAGTTGTTGGAAAAAACTTCCCTCGTGGAATTTCCGTTTAATTTTAGGTACACCGGGGAAAAGCGGTGACGCCCCGCACAGGTATTATCACCCATGGCCAGGATGGACGTTGGAGCAGTGGTAATTAAAGAGTGACTCCCCAAAGTTCCCAGATGGGGGCTCTCCGCTGGATGAGGTCAGTTAAAGAGGAAGCTGGAGTAGCTGATAAGATTTTAAAACAGGGTAAATAGAAATAAACTAAAAAGAGTTGAAAAAGATGGATTGCAGTATTGTGTGTGAGGTACAGAAGACCACCTTGCTCAAGGGTGTTCGAGATATTTTAATGTCGGGCACGGGATAATTTTATACAACCAACAGTTGGGAACCTTTCTGAATTAGAATGGACCTGGGAATAGTGGTAAATAAGGAATGACTCCCCCCCCTAAAAAAACTTCCAAAATTTGGGACTCAGCACGGTATACACTTAAACATCATACCCAGAACTGATAATATAAGTGCACTTAAGCTAATAACATTTTAAATAATAACTAAGTTTGCATAAATAATTTAGTATGTAAATATGTGAGGAAATGATATTTGTGTTTGTCTAATCGTTGTGTGTTTGACCGGAAGAGAATTGTAGAACCAAAAACCGTTGTGGGTGAAAAAGATAGTGAGTGTGTGTGTGTGTGTGTGTGTGTGTGTGTGTGAAGGACAGAGAGAGAGAGAGAGAGAGAGAGAGAGAGAGAGCGAGAGAGAGAGGGCATGAATGAATGAGTAAGAAAGGAGGGCAGAAACGTTCATGTAGCAAATGGAAAACAAGTGAAATATTTCATTTTTTTTTTTGAATAAAAGGGAATGGTAGAGAAAATATACTCAGAAAATCAAATATGTTAAATTAGTTGAGGAAGTTGAATTATTTCGTTTCGTTTTAGGCTAAATTCCTGACTGGAATGTAAAAAAAAAATAAAACATTTTGAAGTAAAAAAAAAATGCAAAACAAATTAAGCACTCCAGTGTAAGTTTCAATGCGTAAATCACTTTACATTCGACAACCTATTTAAGTGTTCAACATCGCCCTTAATTAAGTTTTTATTTGTATACAGATATAAATAAACATCTTTGTATTTTGCCACTCTTAAATAATCGACGCTCTTTAAACGAAAGTATTCCAAGATTCAATTAGCTCAAATAAGCCTTTCCGAGACAAAAACATACACACAAACGAAGAACCCTTTTCGAAAATGACTTGACAAACAAGTCTATCAACGCCGATAAAAAAGCTATATCTACTGCAAATATCAGTAGTTTAGATTATGTAAATGTTTACCAAAGTTTCCATAAATATCGATGAAGGTAATTTTCGATCTGGGATTATGGCATCGACTTGCTAGACTGCTTTTTATCTGCAATCTGCCACAAGGTAAAATATATCGATTAGTGGCGAGCAGGTTCGTCTTCTATGTTAACATAAGGCTCAATTTCCATTGCAATACTAACAGGACATTCAACATCTACAGTAATAATGTTGTTGTCCGTCCATCGGCACGAGGACCATCTGATCACCTTGGAAGGTGGAACGAGAAGTCATTATCGGTGTATGCGGAGATAGCTGAGAAGTTCTGCTGCACTGAGAACAGGGAATGGTAGAAAATGTAGAGAGCTTCAAAGCATTGTTCGTGTCTTACCCGTGCTTCTCTTCAGCAGCTTTCCTGTCACTTTCATATTGGGGGAGCTGTCGTGAACAGCGGCTCGCCACTTTGTTCTATCAGAAGCTGTCTGTTCCCATGATGATAGATCGATGTTGATGGCCTTCAGTGATGCCTTCAAATTGTATTCTCTGGTCGCCATGAGAGCGCTTGACGTGTTGGTATAAGAAATTTCTTTCAAGTAACTTACCCCATATTCTCCCCGAAAGTTTAAACACACATACTGTCTACATACATTAAACCCACTAAAACAGATATGCTATATACCTACCTACATTATATCAAAGTGTAGTATCTGTTCTTCAGATGCTGCACTTCTATTTCTTGTTCTCTTTCGGTGAAGAAGAAATCCTTCACGACTGAGACAATTTTTATTTTTGTACCTTTTCTCCACGTTAAAAAACGACCCTAGTGTCTAACTCTGTCCCGTGGGGAGGCATAGTAAATAGGTACATTATATATTACAAACTACACTCCTCATATCATAGAGATCAATATAGTTCTCCCAAACAACCTCAATTTATTTCGCTCCTAATGTAACTATCGTTAGACGTCGCATCCCTATTATCTTACATAAAATCTAACATCATCTCTACTCTTCTGATGAGAAGCATTGGACTTCGAAATGCCATGGTATGAAGAGTTCCCACTTACCCAAAACCCCTAATTTATGTATATCCTGATTAACTTGATCAATAATTCTATATTGTTATTTTCATGGCAAGTACTCATTTAAGCTCCAATCTATGGTTCCCCCTAGCTCGACTTTCACGAAAAACACTCGCCTAGCTGAAACCACTATCAATAATTTCCCACACTCTTTATTTGTGCCTAAACCTAAACGTAGATTCCATGAACAAAGATTCTTGCCTAGGACTGCACGTCTGTGAAACTGTTCCATTTTCCTGCTTTCCAACTGACTACAATATGGTTGTTTTCAAGTCTAATGTGAACAAATTCGCGATGAGCCATCCCCTTAAGTCATCCAATTTTCCAAATTTCCACTAGTAACGATGACAGCTGTTCCCTTGACTACTGTACACTCATTAACCCTTATCCTCGAGTGGCCCCGGGTCTTGATAAGTGGTGACTCCTTTGTAAAAAAAACTACTATAATTTTTATACCTTCTTTTTCTCTCTTTATTGACTTCTCTTTCCCTCTCTCTATCTCTCCCTCCATATATATATATATATATATATATATATATATATATATATATATATATACACATATATACACACATATATACACACACACATACACACACACGAAAGGGTTATGTTTGAGGTCTGTCATAATGTAGTTACGAAATGGTCTATGTAGTAAAATAAACAACGATAACAATTTTGAAGGGGCTTTAATAATGTACATTTATGCATATTTATTTCTGAATATAGTGTGTCGTACAAGATGGTAGATGCGTGAGTTTCCTAAATATTTTCGAGAAATATCTCTTCGTCAGGAGGAGGGTGAGAAAGAGTAAACAGCTTTCGAACGGTGTTAAATTTTGTGTTTGCATCGGTGCCGGAAGTGGTATGTTAGATTTGTGTGTAGGTCCGCAGTAAAGTCGGCTCGCATACTTGCTGTGTCGATTTCCAGAATAAGATTCTGGATTCGATAAATTGTGTAAGCTAATATAAATTCTGTTCGTTTGTTTGTTTTATTTTCTCTTCTGTTCGATTCAGGTTCGATTCTCATTCACTTCCGTACGTGCTAGTCTTTCTATCAAGAACTAGCCTTTTTTAAATATTCCAGTTTTTATACATAATTATGACTATCGTTTGATGATTAAAGTATTAATTGGACCTAATTGTTATAAAACTGAAGTATAATGGGGGGGGTCACCTCAAATACACAAACGGAATGTTCAAGAAAGATTATCGCTACAGTCCTCTGTCTCTACTCTCGTTGCCTTCTCTCCTGCCTGATCGGGAATAATCTCCCAGCACCGAGAAATGAACATCGTTTTATAGTTTCCATCTTCACGCACCCACGAGATTACGCGAGAACGGACAAAATAAAAATGCTGGCCGCCATGTTTGTTCTTCCTTTTCTTCGCCTGAACTCACTCGCTGAGCACCCACGGTAAGACTTCTCTTTCTTGCTTCTAACCACAAAAACTATAATTAATTGTTGTTTTAATCGCTATAGAATTATTGAATGTAAATACTTCCGAAACATTCATATACATAATAGTTTACTAAAGTTTTTATAACAGCAGAAATTACTATATTCGACAGTCTAAATGCTTCCAAATTTCTTTAAAGTTTCGAAGAGTCATGAAGTAATTCAGTCTTTTTCAACTATTAACAAAAGATTACAATGACTAATATTTTCTTGAGAAACCGAAATGCATTACTTAAGTATTGTACTTAATAAAAGCCCATTTGGCGCGTTTAAGGGAAGGTATGGTGAAAGATTCCCCTCTCACTAACTGAAAATGAATACAATTGCCTAATCTATTTATGCTATCAACTTGGAAAATATAATAAACAACATTATGGACGAGAAAAATCTATTATATAAAAAAAAAACAGTAATATATATTCAAAATGAACTTGCCAGTTAGAATCGGCACATTTTTGCACGAGAAAACCTATTACACAATTAATAAAGATAAAGATTAAAAACTGAAATAAATATATTAACACTTGTACCTAGAAAATAAAAAAAATTACCACTTCACAAATTAACTGCTAAAATACGTCCTTCGTGACTGCAAATAAGAATTGATTTTGCTTGAAATAAACTTCAGCGTTTCCTTTTTGAAAAGAAAACGGTCATCACATGACATAGCTCGCTACTTGGACAAGCATGTTCTTTTCTAAGTAGTAAGGTGTAGAAGGGCGTAAGACCCCTATCTGGCATCAATTGAAATGAATGGCTCTCGTCTTGGGGAGGCCTCATGTTCTGACACGGTTCTTGGCTTGACCTTTACTCCTGATCTTAAATGGAACACATACATTAAATCCGTTACCAAGACCGCTGGAAAAACGGTGAGATCCTTTTATCGATCCAGTAGACATCTCACTGCTGATGCAATTCTCTATCTACATAAGAACCAGATACGTCCAAGCACGGAGTACTGTTTCCACATCTAGACGGGAGCTGCTAGAAAGGACGTATCCTGCCTTGATAGAGTTCAAAACAGACTTTATAGCCTCGTAGGAGAGGTCCTTTTCTCTTCCCTGCAACCTCTTTCGCACAGAAGAGATGTTACGAGTTTGCTTTATCGTTGTTTTCCTGACGAGTGCTCGACTGAGCTCCAATCCATGGTCACCCCTAGCCAAACTTTCACAAGAAACACCCGTCTAGCAGAAAACACCATCAATAATTTCCCCTACTCTTTATTTGCGCCTAAAACTAAACGTAAATTCCATGAACAAAGCTTCTTTCTTAGAACTGCACGTCTGTGGAATTTGTATTCCGTTTTTTTCGCTTTCCAGCTGACTACAATATGATTGTCTTCAAGTCCAACGTAAACAATTTTTTGATGAGCCGTTCCATATAAGTTAACAAATTTACAGAACTTCCATTACTAACGATTACTATATTGTCGAATTGTCTACTGTACACTCTTTAACCTTTATTCTCGAGTGGCCTCTTGGCCTTGATAAGTGGTGATGCCTATATAAAAAACACTTTAGTAATTATATTATTTTTAAATAGAATTGTTTACAGTTTGGTTTTGCATTTTATTTCAATAAATAGTCGATTAATGATGATGATAATTCAACGTGTAATTATCAAAATCATGTAACTATAATAGACACACATGCAGGTGTCTCATAATTGTCTTATTATAGAAAAAATCATGTTTAAAATGTAATTCTGTTTTGAGAAAAAGCTATTGATTATATTTTGGTAATAACGGAGATACTTTCATTATGTCGAATATGAGGAGATATTCACGTAGAATTCGAAAAAGAAAAATGACGTCTTTCAAACTTGTTTATTAACCACAATGCAATTGGCCGAATATACCAAATAAGGGCGTTTTTATACAGGGTGTTTAGAAAATCGGTGGCATAACTTCAGAAATATGTTTTATATGTAAAAGGAGCCTTTGTGTGCGGCTGCTTTTGTAAAAGCTCTTTATTACCAGTCTAATTTCATATTGGTCTATGTTTTCTATTAAATAGACACTGCCAATCATGAGAGCCAGATCCTTCTCCGGAGTCCTACAGCTTTTATAGAGTGTGTGTGGGTGTTTTGGTTTTTGTTTTTGTTTTTGATAATAATGCTGATCAGTATTTCTTTTAAATAATCTCTAGCTAGAAAATTCTAAACGTTACCAGACACCTGTTTATAGATTTTTCATTATTTATACGTATCGGACATAATTGCAAAGTTATGTCAGCGATTTTCTACTATTCCATTTATTAGTACAGCTATATTTTACATTCGCACCAGTATCTGGCTCAGTTACGAACTCACTTTTCTCTTTATCTTGTTCTATCTCTCTCTTACTATTTATGTTTATCTCTCTTTCTCACTATGTATGCATCTATCTATCTATCTATCTAGCTAGCTAGCTATTTACCTACCCCTATCTATTTTAAAAATTATTTTTTGGTTTAGTTTCCGTGTTGTATCCATTATATAGAGACCTGAATTGTTCTTTCAAAATACCTAAATTCACAAGATGCAGCTTTTTTTCTTCAGAAGTAGAAAATATGTGCTAAATTTGAACTTAATTTGGAGGCAGTAACGTGCCGAGGGGGACGACGGACATCATATTCAAACGGTCTCTCCTTTCTTATAATATTTATTAGTACTAGAACTTATACCTTAATCGCGGAGTTGGGCAGGGCATCATTAGACTTTTGCATATTATTGGTTTGTCTAGAGAATACTATGTTGGCATAGTAATCTTATTTAATCCAAAATTCTTTAATAATAATACACGTTGTTAACTCAAAAATTGAGTTACATTATTGAATTCCGTCTGTTTATCTAATTTAGAAAGGTGATTCACGCTCTATATATAAAAAAAGATCTTTACTTAAAGGACTAACCTAACAAGATTAATTTCTTGCTCCAGTAAGCACGCGAATTGGTTTTAGAAATGTTTTGAAGTTCATTTTACACCTAAATATATTGTTCATGTTTGTTATATATAAGGGAGGCTACTTCCCCGAAACTCTTACAAAAGGTAAAAATGCGGGAGGAAACGAAAGAAGAACACAGTAACAAAAGAAATGAAAAAGGGGGAAGTAAAATTCACGAAAGAATTGAACGGTTGGACTGCAATTCTTTTTCGTTCTTCTGAGCAATGTTTCACCGGATCAAATCCCCATTGTACGATGTCCTACTTTCTTATGAAAATGTGTGCCCACTTATTGGAATAGAGAAAAAAAAAACGCAGCGGACCAAAACACTATTATTCTTATTTGATAAATAATGTAACGGCCAATTTCAGAAAAGAAAAACAACAAACGTCGTACAATGTAGATAGGAAAATCTAAAACCGATCGTATCCTTCAAACTTTGTTGGTGGGATGAATAGAAACAGAAGCAATTTTTTACATTAGTTTCCCGTCTTTCGAGAAATTTTCCGGAAACAGAAACATTCAGTTTTTGTATGAAGACCGATACACATGCACGTGTATATAAGTAGTCTTTTTTTGTAAGTTGGGAAGTGAATTGGTTTATGTATAGATCAAAGAACATTAGAGAAAAATAACAGAAAGGAAGACAAAAAGCCAGAGGACTGTAGACCACTTAGTGATTGGCCTTTCCCAGCGCTGCCATTTTTTTATATGCATTTGTCTACCGATCAAAAATACAACACATGATTTTAAAACTATATATATATATATATATATATATATATATATATATACATTCCGTTGAGTTACAAGGTCAGAGTTTCTTATAGATATTTTTGTTTTATTTTAGATTTGATTATATATTATATATATATGATTCGTTAATAATAGTGGATGTAAACAAAATTAGCTTTACACACACACACACACGCATGCTAGTGTACACCTTCCGTGAGAAATGTCAATAAAAATAACCTTTGCTAGTGTTCTTTTTCGCTATTTATATATCTGTAATATATTTATATTACAAAATTATCTAAAATAATCGGATTGCGGCGGCAGTAATTTCATGTTTCTTATCTAGTGACATTTGATATTTCTGGGGACCTAAAAAAAAAAAAAAAAAAAAAAAGAAAAAAAAAAAATGAAAAAATCCATCGTTGAATTTCATTAGAAAGTAGATGATTTCTATTTCGAATTAATTGCCAGTGGCATGGTTGTTTTATTATTTGTTTCCCCATTTTCCTTCATCGCTTGCAATGATTTCGTTCGCGGATTGGAAAAGACTTATTTTACTCGCTAACTTTGCCTTGCGTTATTGAACCACATACACACACATAGGTATTAAAGTTCTTTTCATATATACTAGCGAGGGGTACCCGGCGTTGCCCGGGTGTTTGTAGGTGTGTGTGTGGTGTTAAATAAAAAAGAAACCGGGGGTGGGGGTAGGATGGAACCCGAAGCCCTGAGGCGAAGTTTGAAAATAAAATCGGCCAGCTAGAATGAGTTAGTGAAAGATGCTTGAAAGTCGTCGAGCGTTACGACGACGACGACGACGACGACGATGTAAGCATAGTTATAAGCGAAGTAAGCAAAGAAAACAACGTTTTAATTAAGCGGGGGGGGATAATCAAAACATAAAAAACACACAAAAAAATCCAACGTAAGGCAAACGAACACGTGAAAAATGACTTAAATAAGCCTGTTTCGATATTAAGATTTAAAAAATCGGTGGATACCCGGGTGTCGCTAAGAATAAGCGAAGTAAAAAAAAAAAAAAAAGAAAAAACAGGAAAACGAACGTTACGTGAAAAATGGCTTAAATAATACAGGGTTCAATATTTAAATTTAAAAAATCGAAAAAACAAAACAAAACATCTCACACCACGATTCGAACCCAAAATGAACAAACAGGCTAACCAACTGCGCTAAAGCGACGGAGATGAAATGTGTTTGGTTTTTCAACTATTTAAAGTAAATCAGGTCATGACGTCATCTGACGCATGCGTAGAATCGGGCATCGTTACGAGAAACCCGTTTTTGTTGACCCCCCCCCCCTCTGCGGAAAATTGTCGATTTCGTGGTGAAAAAGTTAACGTTTTTGGCCAATTTTTCGATATTTTTCAAGCGAAGGATGGGGCTTCGATATGATACCGAGCTTGTGAATTTTCGTCGTGTGTGTCGAAAGTTTTTAGCAGACACACAAACATACACACAAACACATACATTTTCGCTTTTATAAATATAGATTAGATACTATCCTCGAGTATTTAAGGTCACTCCGTAGAATCTGGCATGATTATACTACTCTTGCAAGTAAACTGAGTAAATATTAAAAATCACATAGTATTCGCTGCCCAAATAAAATCTTCTCGGTATGGTTAACCCTCACTGGCTTTTAAAGAGAATGCTGCACCTCCTTCAAGTGTTATCTCAAGTAACAGATATTCCAGATGAATTTTTGTCCTGAAATCCAGTAAGACCAAGAGATCACAAGAAAGATATAACATTTGTATATGATCAATTAAAATGAGGAAAATTATATTCTTAACTTTTTTTACTCGATGTTAGAGAGGCAAGGAAGTACTTGAATAGAATACTAAGATATATATGTATCTCGTATAGAGATCCAGTGTTAGATCTAGGAAGGGAACACTTTACTTTTGAGAACTTCGAATAAAGTAAAATAAAACACATGTATGCATGCATGTACATGTGGTTGTGTGGATGTGTGTTTATTTTGACATGGTTTTTGTTTTCTTGTTTGTTCTCCTTGCGACTGGAATCGAGAACACCGGTTCGTTAGAGGTTAGAGTTGTGGATTGTACAATATATAATTCCCTAACCGCACAGGCACCGCAACATGGCATTATGCCAACTATCTATAAATTTCAAAGGTGGTTTTCGAAAAAAGGGGGGAAATTGCAACTTCTCTACCGATTTTCGGATTTCGTAATCATACCCATATTCCTTTATTTTCTTTTAAAGTTTATGGGATCCTTTTCTTCTGATTAGTTAAGGGCAGAATAAATTTAAAAATTGACATAATTACATGAATAACTGTGCTAGGAAACCGGTGTTGTTAAGAATTGAACATTTCAACATACTTAATGAAATAAATTATAATATATAAGTTTTCACAACAAAATTTCCTGATGTCTTTCCCATCTTTTAAAATCACTACTTTCAATCTTCCCTGGACACGTCAGCAGTTCAGATGAAGTCGGGTTACGTTCACTATCACCAAAACAACTCAAACACAGCAGATATACTTCCGGCCTAGACGTCGTCGGCCTCTATACATTTGTCCCTGCATACCCTGCAATTGACATAATTAACGACTGCATCTCTTCTCGTGACCTTTATTGCTTCAGCCTCACTGCTACTGAGATACATGAACTTCTACAAATCATACACATGTAAACAAATCATAATAAACAACAAATACTTTACATACAAACAAAATACATGTAAACAAATCATAATAAACAACAAATACTTTACATACAAACAAAATACATGTAAATAAATAATAAACAACACATACTTTACATACAAACAAAATACATGTAAACAAATTACAGGGCTGCCTATGCGGCCCAGCAGGTCAAGACTCGTATTTATAGATAAACAAGAATGCTGTGCCCTCAGCTCTTGCTACTCCTACGTCTTCTTCACAAGATACGTGGACGATATTCTCATTCTAAGACCGTTCCAGAAGGAAGCGAAGCCAATTTTTTTTTACATATTCAACAACACAGACCCACACATTGAGTTCACTAACGAGCACCCCGACAATTCTGGACCCCTGGCACTTTTGGACTTCCAAATTCTATAAAAAAAACTCGCCTGTAGAGACCTCTTCATACATGGCAAATCTCGGAAGGCTAAAATAGGTAATGTGAAGAAAGAAATAATGCACATCCTCAATAAATACACCAATGAAGCTGATAAAAACATCTGCACTAGTAAATTCCACCAAGTCCTAGAGACCAATGGATACCTCCACCAATCATTGAAAATCTTAAACCTAGAAGACTGACGCGACAAACCTCTAACAGCTGCTTCCTGAAAATGCCTGATTTCAATGATAGGATCACGACAATTATCCGCACAGCTATACGCAGGGAAGGTCTGGAATACAACTAATACACACTGGACTATCACTGCGACCACAATTATAAAGACGCAACATACACCACAGCAATGCACCCTGCACCTAACAAACTGCCAAATGAACACCACTAACATATGCCATCGTACATCCATGGTGCGTGAATATATACTAATGCATGTACATATGGTTTAATCTATATATCTATAAATAAATCTTTCAGACGATAAATATCGAAAAATTGGCTAAAAATATTAATATCTTCACTTTCACCTGGGCACTTTTCTAAAGGAGGGGGGTCGCTTTTTTTTTAAAGTCATCCTCTCCTTTCGATTGTCTCGCCTTAATTTAAACCTACGTCACTCCCAGTTTGGCGGTGGTCGTAACAGCAAAGACGTCACGTTTTTTCCCTATTCTTTTCCTCCTTCGTTGTATGGGTTCGAGCCTGCCTTCCTACTACCACTTTTTTTTCTCAACATACACTTCCAAACACCTGGTCAACACCTGGGTGAAATGCTAGTATATCTATAAAAGTGAAAGTGTGTGTGTGTGCGTGTGTGTGTGCGTCTGTGTCTACATTTCCCTACACAATATCTGTCAATTTTAAATCAACAGACTCGAAATTTGATATACAGGGTACTGAGATTCAGCCAGAAATTTGGCTGTTAAGGAGTCAAAGTCCAACGATTTGACCTTTGAGAACTTTACCAAACTTCTCCGCCAATTTTGGGTCTAAACACTTGATATTTTAGATACAGATTCCTTAAACATGGCTCTAAGTTAACTTGATTTGGGCCCAAAACAATAAATGTTAAGGTGTCATAATAGAGGTCAAAGTTTACAAAAATTGAGCCCTTTTTTTTGCTGAACATACACCTCCAAACTCCCGGGCAACGCCGAGCTGAATTGATAGTCCATACTCCTATCAATTCGTTTTTCTTTTGTGTGTATTGATATTCATATTTAAAACCCTCTTTTCTATTTATTAGTATTTATTTGCTTTCCCACCAACCAAAATGTGACATGAGGTCGTTTTTAAAGTGGGGTTAAACCAGCTCATCGAAAAAAAAGGGAAAAGGGGCACTCTGGTTGGGTCCAAAAATAGTAATTATCCAACCATAGAGGGGTCCCCCTCCATTGACAGGGAAAAATTACCTTAAGTGCAGCATCTGCAGGGTGTTTATTTGCTCCCTCACCGAGCAAATTAAGCACAAGGCCGATTTTTAATGTGAAGGGGAAATGGGGGCCAACTCCCCGGGGAGTAGGGGAGCTGGATAGTGACAATTGGTATGAAGGGTTGCCCCTACATTGACCAAGGTCTGATATGTGGGGTTACCCCCCACATATGGTCTTTGGTTGCAGTATCTGCCGGAACAGATACTACACTTTAATCCCGGCCCGAAGGCCGAGAACAACAGAAAAAAAGGCAAGCCCTTTTTCTATTTATTGTATGTATTTATTTGCTTCCCCACCAAAGCAAATTAGGCACAAGGCCGTTTTTAATGTGGGGTAAAAACCAGCTCCCCTAAAAGTAGGCAAAAGGGGGGCACTCTGGTTACCAAAAATAATAATTGTCCCAGTATAGAAGGTTTCCCCTCCATTGACTGGTACAAATTATCTTAAGTGCAGCATCTGCAGAACAGATGGTATTTATTTGCTCCCCCACCGAGCAAATTAGGCACCAGGCCGATTTTTAAAGTGAGGAGTGAAGGGGAAATGGGGACCAACTCCCCGGGCTGTAGGGGAGCTGGATAGTGACAATTGGTATGAAGGGTTTCCCCTACATTGACCAAGGTCTTATATGTGGAGTTGCCCCCACATATGGTATTTGCTTGCAGTATCTGCCGGAACAGATACTACACTTTAATCCCGGCCTGAAGGCCAAGAACAACAGAAAAAGGCAAGCTCTTTTCTATTTATTTAAAAAGAAAATACAACTTTTTATTTATTTTTTTTTATTTTTATTTATTTTTTTTTTTATATATATGAGTTGTGGAATTGCATTCACTAGCAAAAGATCTAGCTAATTTGCATATTCATTTCAACATTCATTTTAATTAATTCCCTATTAGTTGCTTAGGTTTTCTAATGGGATAATCATCTTTAGTTTACTATTACATAAAATATAATTCATGCAGATATCCTACATGATTTATACTTGCATAATATTTGCGTAAAAAGTTTATAGTAAACACAAAATTGTTTCCATGTATACTTATGTATACGTATATATTTTTGTTTAACAAATTTTGCCTACCAAACTCCTCCTAGATTTGTTGGTCTACAGACATGAAACTTCATATACAAGGTATTTGAATCCATGCAAAACTTTATATTTGAGTTTTAGCCCGGAAAAATCGGTGCAAAAGTGTGAACATTTAAAAATAAAAATGAAATTTGCCAGGTGATGGTCGAACGCCGGCATTACGAATGCGTAACGTAGTAGCTATTGGTTCATGTTTTAATTTTTAGCCTTGCAGTAAACAGGTTGTCGTAGCCCAGTCATTGACGGCAGAGGCAAAATAAATCGTGAGCTGAACGTTTTGGTTTCGATTCTCAGTGGTGGCGTATAAGTATTTTTTTAATATTTTTTAAATCATTAGTATATATTGCATCCAATCTATATCCATATATCTATAAAAGTGAAAATGTGTCTGCCTTCTGTGTTTTCCTTAACTATTATACAGAAAGGCATTACTTTACATATTAACACATTTAATATATACATATGCACATAACCTTATGAAGAGTACATAGGGTCCGAGCAAAGCCTGGCGGAACTTCTAGTATATCTATAAAAGTGAACTTTTCTGTGTGTCTGTACATTTTCCTACGCAATAACTCCATCAATTTTCAGTCTACAGACTCGAAATCTGATATACAGGATACCGAGTTTTGGGAAAATCTTTGTAATCCGTTTTAGATTTGAATAAATAAACAGATAAAAATTATTTCAACCTATTTCACTATCACACATTGAGTAAATAAGTACAATTAATATAATAGTACTATTTATATAAGATAGCGAATTTTAATAATTAATCGTAAATAAATACAGTATAATACACTTAACTTAGATGAAACACCTGGATTAAGTTAGAATTCTCCATATATAAAAGATAACATGGTTATCGCCCTTAGATCAGCTCACTAAGTAGTCTCTCTTTATTAATTAGCTTAAATTCAAATTCTATTGTTTCAACCGTTTCTCAATTAGAACGCAGTAAATAAAAACCAGAAAATAAAATAAACAATAATTACGTTTAAAATACGAATCATTTATAGGTACAGGTACAAATAAATAATAAATAATGCTGAATTTACGAAAGTCCCACACTAAAAAATCTAATTATATTGAAATAGAATAAAATAAAATACTAAAAAACACGTTTCAGACCATTGTTTGCTGCGAGGCTGTTACCGATTACAGAAGCGCGTTTGAACTAAAGTCAAACACATATCTGACGACGAGATCTTTCTCGAAATATTATAGAACACTGATATTCCATCAGACCATCTGACACAGGTAACCACGGTACAAATCTAAATAAAATGTGTGCATGAAATATATAAATACATACACATGTATTTGTAGTTGTATTAATAAAACTATTCTTCATCTGCTTCAGTTTGTGTCTTTCCGTTACCTCTGTACTGCCTTCTATATTATTACGTTTAATTAAATACAATAAAATGCTGTAAGCAAACTACATTCACCTCTTAAATGTTAAGACGTTCACCTCTTTGAAATTTGGAATATAGACCCTTGTCATTTTTGTATATGCTCTGTAATTACATTGAGCTTCACAAATGATAAAAATAGTATAAATAAAAGATTATATATATATATATATATATATATATATATATATATATATATATATATATATATATAAATAAACGTTTTCTCAAACACGCACACACATATGCGTTTCATTTTATTATAGGATTTTAGTAATACACAAATAAGCAAAACGTATATCACTCTTTAGAGATATCAAGTAGATGAAGTCAAAAAGAGACACTCGTATTACCTGAAATAGCAAATAGCTGTATACATATAATAAACTTTGCTTTAGTGTAAATACACACATACATAAGAAAAATAAAATACTTTCGTAAAAACTAAACGAATCCAACGCTTAAAATCTAAATAAAAACGTAATCGAAACACGCAAGTGTTAGAGGTCATCTATTAAATCGAAACTTTCACGAAAAAAAAAAAAATAAAAAAATACGCGACACTCTATACGAGAAAAATACCCCAAAAAGTTATAAGATGAACTTTTGTATGTACATTTAGCTCATAAAAACATTAAACCATAGAAAAAAATCATAATGTATCTATTCTCGAGCTAAATTAAACTCGAGTTCCATGAACGATGATTCCATACAGGCAATTGAAGCCTTTGTGTAGTTTAATTGCCATTAATATATATTTCATAAATGACTACTTAGCTCAACTAACACATTGAGCACTGATTAAGTAAATAGAGAAAATAATTACACAAAACATATCTTCTAACTATATATGTAGATATATGAAATATATATTTAACGTTGACCGTGTGGTTTGTTCAGATGATTTTTATGCAAGACAATGCACCACCCCATTATGCTAGGGGGACTGCAGCCTTCCTTGAATCTATGGGCTTCTTTGGAGAAAACTTCATGAACTAGCCACCGTGTTCTCCAGATCTTCATTCCATGCACATCTCTTGTCAATATTGAAAAGAGGCGTTTATGAGGGAAGAGAGCAATTTACTTCAAAGGTTGCCCAATAGAGGAAAGCAGTTGATGTCTCCAGGACAATAATTCCATTTCAGATCAAACAATCGACTTCTTCGGTCGACAAAAGGTTGTTAAATTTATTTTTAAAATGGTGGATATGACAATAAATACTTCACAAATTTGAGGCTTAGCACCCAAGAAGTGCATTTGGTATATCATCCTTAAACAAAAGAATAAATTTTCATGAGACATTGCATTTTTTCCCAAATAAAAAATTTTAAGAGACCTGCAATAAAGCAATGGACATTCCTTGATAAAGAAACAAAATGTCATAACTTTGTAAATATCGAATTAATTTGAATAAAATACATATATATACGTATATATACATGTATACATATATATATACATGTATACATATATATACATGTATATATATATACGTATATATACATGTATACATATATATATACATGTATACATATATATACATGTATATATATACGTATATATACATGTATACATATATATATACATGTATACATATATATACATGTATATATATACGTATATATACATGTATACATATATATATACATGTATACATATATATACATGTATATATATACGTATATATACATGTATACATATATATACGTATATATATATGTATACGTATATATACATGTATATATATATATACGTATATATACATGTATATATATATACGTATATATACATGTATATATATATATACGTATATATACATGTATACATATATATATATATACGTATATATATATATGTATACGTATATATACATGTATACATATATATATACGTATATATACATGTATACATATATATATACGTATTTTTTTTTACAGTGATCACCATTTATCAAGGCCCGGAAGCCACTCAGGGATAAGGGTTATTGCAAGTACATTACGTTAGTGTGGAGATTTGATGAAGTGTTTAATTAGGGGGGCGGTTCATTAGGAATTTGTTAACATTGGACTTGAAGACATCCAAGTTGTAGTCCAGAGGGAAGCAGGCAGACGGAACAGAGTTCCACAGGCGTGCAGTTCTAAGAAAGAAGCTTTGTTCATGGAATCCGCGTTTTGATTTAGGCACAGATATAGAGTGGGGGAAATTTTTTAGTGAATTCAGCTAGACGGGTGTTTTTCGTGAAATATTGGCGAGGGGGGGGACAGGGATTGGAGTTCAGACGAGCACCTGCCATCAAAATAACGATAAAACAGGGATAGACTCGCAACATCTCTTCTGTGGGAGAGAGCTTGCAGGGTGGAGAAAAGGGCATCCCCCACTCAGCTACGAAGTCTATTTTGTACTCTGTCAAGGCATGATAGGCTGTTTTGGCCGCTCCTGCCCAGATATGGCAACAGTATTCCATCCTTGGACGTACTTAGCTTTTATATAGATAGATAATTGCATCAGTAGTGAGATATCTTCTGGAGCGGTAGAAGGATCCCACCATCTTTCCAGCGACCTTGGCAACAGACTTGATGTACGTGTTCCATTTCAGATCAGGAGTAAAGGTCAAACCCAGAAGCTTGTCAAAACACGGGCCCTCACCCAGGCGAGAGCCATCGATAACAATTGATGCCAGCTGGGGATCATAGCGTTGATGATGTAAGGATAGGAGTTTGGTTTTGGATGCATTAAAGGTAACCAGCCACATCTTCCCCCACTGAACCACGCGCTCGAGATCAGAGGAGAGAGAATCAGAGAGAACTTTGTCATTTACAGCCTTGATGTGTTGCCATAGATGGTCGTGTCATCAGCATAGATGTCAACGAATGATTTAAGTATGTGTTTAGGGAGGTCATTTATGTAGATCAGGAAGAGAGTTGGGCCCAGGATTGACCCCTGAGGGACTCCAGCATTTATATTGCAGGCCTCCGATTTTTGTCCATCTACCACTACTCTTCTGAACCTATCGGAGAGAAATGATTTAATGATTGAGAAAACATTTCCAGTTATACCGTAGCTGGAAATCTTGTGAAGTAGACCCTTATGCCATACCTTGTCAAAGGCCTTTGATATGTCAAGAGAAATTGCCCTAGAAAGGAAGCCTTTGTCAAGAGATTCACTAATCCTGTGGGATATAACCGTCAGCACATCTTCGGTAGATCTTGCAGAGCGGAAACCATATTGTGCGTCACTAAGAAGGTTATTCCTGCTGAGGTGGTTGACTATTTCTCTATTTAATATGGATTCCAGCAACTTACTCATAACACACAGGAGACTTATTGGTCTTTACTGAGAGGGAGATGACTTATCACCTAAATTCTTAACTACAGGGCAAACTGATGAGGTCTTCTAGGGCGTCGGAAAGAACTTCTCCTTACCGCAGCGCTTAAATAGTTTAGTAAGTAAGGGAGCAAGTTCTGGTTGAAGCTTTTTTTAACACTATAATTGGGATGCAATCAGGGCCAGTTGCGTTACTGGATTATAGGTTTTTTTATTAGCTTGGGGCCCTCATGCACGGATATTTGCATGTTACCTAGCTTGTTCTCTGTTATAGGAGGACATATGGGGAGTTGATGGCCTTCGTCGCATAGGGTAGAATTAACTGCAAAGTATTTTGAAAATATATACAATATATATATATATATATATTATATAATATATATATATATATACATATATATATATACATATATATATATCCATATATATATATATAACATATATATATATACACATATATATATACACATATATATATACACATATATATATACACATATATATTATACATATATATATATACACATATATATATAACATATATATATATATATATACATATATATATACATATATATATATATATATATATACATATAATTATACATATATATATATACATATATATATATACATATATATATATACATATATATATATACATA